>NW_024080807.1:644396-778103 GCF_003009895.1 Hyaena hyaena | reverse complement strand
TTGCCATGTAGTATTCCATGGTATAGATAAACCACATCTTCTTGATCCATTCATCTGTTGATGGACACTTAGGCTCTTTCCATGTTTTAGCTATTGTGGAGAGTGCTGCTATGAACATTGGGGTACATGTGCTCCTATGCCTCAGCATTTCTGTATTTTTTGGATTAATTTGAATAATTAACTATGATCCTATTTTATTTCCATTATCGGCATATTATCTCTTTGTTTTGTTTTATTTTACAAGTAGTTGACCTAAAGTTTACACTATACATCTTTGAACATGTCATAAACTTATCCTCCAATACTTTTATAACACTTTGCCCATAGGGTATGACCTTTATAGTGGTAAATTTCCATTTCATTCTTCCATTTTGCATGTTATTATTGTCACGTCCTTGACTTCTATGTATGTTGTCATTAATTTGGCTTGAAAGAATTCTATTTTATTTTTTTATTTTTATTTTTTTTATTTTTATATTTTTATATTTTATTTAGTTTTGAGAGAGACAGAGTGAGCAGGCGAGGGGCAGAGAGAGATGGAGACACAGAATCCAAAGCAGGCTCTAGGCTCCAAGCTGTCAGCACAGAGCCCAATGTGGGGCTCTAACTCACAGACTGCAAGATCATGACCTGAGCTGAAGTCAGACACCCAACCGACTGAGCAACCCGGGCACCCCAAAAGAATTCTATTTTAAAGAAATTAAGAGGAAAATCTTTGTCTTTATCTAGATATTTACAATTTCCTGTACTCCTTGTGCCTTTGTATAGATCTAAATTTTGCTATGATATCATCTTCCTTTTGCTGAAGAACTTCTTTTAATAGTTTTTTGTAGTACAATTCTGCTGGGGATATATTCTCCCAGCTTAGTTTGTCTGAATATGTTTTTATTTTACCTTTATTTTTCAAAGATATTTTTCACTAAGTAAAGAACTATAGTTTGACAAGTGTTTTCTCTCTCTCTCTCTCTCTCTCTGTACTTTGAAGATGTCTCTTCATATCTTCTGGCTGCAAAAGATTTTAACAAGTCGGTTGTAATTCTTATCTTTCCTCTAACCCCTCTACATATAGTACATTTTTTTCCTTTGGCTCCTTTAAAAAACTTTTTAAAAATATTTATTTATTTATTTTTGACAGACAGAGAGTGGGAGTAGGAGAGGGTCAGAGAGTGGGAGCTAAAGAATCCCAAGCAGGGTTTGCAAGTTTTGTGCAAAGCCTGACAAGGGGCTGAAACTCACAAACTGTGAGATCATGACCTGAGCCAGAATCAAGAGTCAGATGCTTAACCAGCTGAATAATCCTGGTGCCCTTAAAAAAATGTTTCAGTGCTAGTTTTCAGCAATCTAATTATGATGTGCCTTGATAATAGTTTTGTGTGTGTGTGTCTATTCTGCTTGGCATTTTTTCAAATTCTGAAATCTGTGAGTTGACATATTCCTTTAAAATTGGAAAATTTTGATCCATTTTGAATAAATTACTTTTTCCATTATTTCTTCAAATATTTTTTTCTAAACTTCCCTCCCCCCACCACCCTGCAATCTTTTTCTGAGGTTCTAATTACATTTGTGCTAATTAAATGTCCTTCAGGTCCCTGACGGTTTGTTCATTATTTTTTAGTCATATTTTTTTCTTTGTGTACTTATTTTGGATAGTACTTTTCTTTGTGTACTTATATTGCTGTCTTCAATTTCACTGTTCTTTTTGTATGCTATTTTTAATACACTCTTAAATCTATCCAGTGTATTTTTCTTTTCAAATATTGCACGTTTCATCTCAAGAAGTTACATTTTTCAACATCTTTCATTTCTCCCATCATCATGTTGATTTTTTTCTATAAACTTCTTTAATATATGAAGAACATTTATAATATGCATATAAATGTACAATATGCATATAAATGTATTATGTTTATAATATGCTTTGTTATTTCTCTTAAGTGGCTACTTGAAAAAAAAGAACTATGTTTGTTACATTTCTTTAAATGTTTTTTATTTATTTATTTCTAGGAGAGAGAGAGAGAGAGAGAGCGCGCGTGAGCAGGGGAGGGTCAGAGAGAGAGGGAGATACAGACTCTGAAATAGACTCCAGGCTCTGAGCTGGCAGTCAGCACAGAGCCCGACGTGGGGCTCGAACCCACGAACCGCAAGATCGTGACCTAAGCGAAAGCCGGACGCTTAACCGACTAAGCCACCCAGGTGCCCCTGTTTGTTACATTTTAATAAGCCCTTATCTGCAGCTCCATCATCTCTGTCATTTCTGGGTCTCTTTTTATTGATTAGTTTTTCTCATAGCTAAGTCATATTTTTCAGCTTCCTTAAACATCTGGTAATTTTTGCCTGGATGCTTGACATGGTGTGTTTTATGTTGTCTGTTGCTAAATTTTACTGTATTCCTTTAAATTGTGCTGAACTTTGCTTTAAGACAGTTAGATTACTTGAAATCAAGGCTACTTTGAAGCTTTTATATGATGGATCCAGACTAGCTTAGGCTGGGTCTATTTTAACTTTATTGCCAAGGTAATAATCTTCTGAAGAATTTATAGTCACTTGTGTTTTCTAAGGCTTTTCTACTTTGATCGGTAAGAATACAAATGATCCCCCAGGTCTTAAAAGCACCTCTATAGCTTCTCAGGGTAGCCCTCTCTCCACCTACCCTTTCTCTGTCCCTTTTAGTTCTTTCCTATCTGATAATTTTCCCCATAGATTATGACTGTTTTGACTTCTCTGAATATCAATATTTTACTCATAAATTTAGTGACACCATAGGGTTCGTTTGGATTTGCCTTCTCTGTGGCCTCAAAGTTGCCTTTAGGTTATAAGCTGATCAAATATAAAGATCCCTCTGCTTTTCTTATATAAAGGATAGCAGTTCTTACCTGCCTGTTACTCGGTATGAAAAAAGCATTTTTAAATATGTTTTGTTAATTTTATTGCATCGGCAATTCAGTGTTTCTTTGATTGAAAATTCTCCTATTATTAGTAAGGACAATGCGTTTAATGTTTTCTTGGCCATATGATTTTCTATTCCACTAAATGGATATCTTAAAAATAAATAAGTGAGTCGTTTATTATTTTTTTACAGTATAAAACTTTTAAAATATCATTAACTCTAAATGATTATAAATGTCATTGCATATTAAGGAAGATAATACTTGATCTCTCATATTCATTCATTCTTTTAAAAAAACATTTATTTGAAAGGCCAAGAACTATGAGATAATTTTTTCAAACATCATCTTTATTTTCTTCATATGCATTTGTGAGCTTCTTTGTGTGTGTATGTTTACATTTTATTTTTCGTAAGTTTATTTTGAAATAAAATGTGATATATCCCTTTTTTATTCTGTTTCTGTAATGTTTTGCTTTCAGGTGGCTTAAGGTATAGAGAAGTACAGAGCTTCCCTCTGCCCCACTATGCTCCAAATTATAAGAATTAAAAACTCTGCCATACGCTAGGCCAGACCCCAGCCTCTGATGTCCTGGATAATGTCACCAGCACAGTGAGGAAGAATACATTCTTATTCTTAGGGACCCACAGCTGCAATATTCTTTCCTTCTCCCAAGACTTCGGTCTATCCTAAAATGATGGCATCTTTGTAACAAATGTTCATGTGGGAGAGAAAAAAGGCCATGTGCTTGCCAAAGGCTTTTGGGTCTTGTGGGTCCCATGATCATGCATAACCAACTTTGATGACCACATCAGTAGAAAAAAATGGGATGCCCCATACTGGTGAATTTTTTAAAAAGTCAGATCTTTCATATGCTCACATCAAATGTGGTTATATACTTGTAGGCATATAAATGGGTAATAATTTTGAAAAGAATGATGAGTTTTCTTTTTTCTTCTTTCCTTTCTTTCTCTTTCTTCTCCTTTCTCTCTTTCTTTCTGTCTGTCTTTTTCCTGTGTGAGTGACCTGATTTCTGATCAACTAGAATTATCCACCTGCCTCAGAGCTGGATGAGGAAAGGCAGGGACCCTTAGCTTTATTGTTCCAAATATTCGAAAATACAAAGATGAGTGAAAAGACACAAAGATACAAAATATAAATGTTATTATAATCTTTCATCCGAAAAGTATAATTTGAATACCTAGCAAGGCAACAGTCTCCAAAGCCAGGTGTTGTTAAGAATGAAAAGGATTTCTAAATTTGTTAAACTTCCACAAACATTTAAGAGTGAGGCTTGAAAGAGTTGAATATTAATTTTAGTGTAAATCATGGAAATACGTGACAGCTGTATTCCTTCTCATGAGAAGGAATCATGAGAAAACTCAGAGGCGATATAGAAGTCCCTTTTATGCCAGAACGAGAGAAAGTTGACTTTGACTCTGTATAGTGTGGACAGGAGAAGTGAGAGCATTAAGGAGAGCCCTCAGTTAGATATTTTTATGATGACTCTACTTTTTATGAGCTGAAATCCTAGATGGGGGCCAGTATTTGCAGGTTATATAGAAAGCATAAAGTACAGATGCTTTTATTCTACTTCCTGATGAGCCCCCTGGAATCAAGCATTAACAGAATGCTTCCCTGACTAATATAGGCAATATCTGAGTAGCGCTCTGAAGCTTTCTTTGGCTTTCTTGTACAAAGGGAACAATTCACAAGTTCTTGCATGCATTTTGGAGTTAATGGAAAGAACTGAGTTCGGAGCTACTGGAGTTATGACATGAACTTTACAGTTAAAGATAAGGTGACCCTAACTCAGAGAGTCAAATATGAGGAGCTCAGGCCATGGATGGATGGAGGATGTGTCTGTACCAAGAGGCATCTGTAGCTCTACCATGGATTGAGGTAGAGTTTAATCAAATATAAAGAATTTCTTAGGTTTGTCGGAGCCAAGAAAACAAGTCAGACATTTACCAACAGCACTTCAGAAGACACCAGTGAATGTGCCCAGGGACTAGATCAGACCTGACACTGCCCACATACATCAGCAAGAATCTAAAGGAAAACCTCCAAAGAAGCAAGCCAATGCAGGTCTCCCCCACACTACTTAATAATAACTCTGTCTGTCCAACCCTGCCAACCACATCCTTGGGAATAGAGGTATGGGAGCCAACAGAAAGAATAGGCACAATTACCCCCGCACACTGATTACTCCAAAGATATTGAAATGGATTGAGAGACTATGATCCAGCTTGCCGCAAGATCACCTCAATCCCTAGTTACCCTGTGAGACGAAGGCTTCAAAGGCAAGATCATTCATTTAATATACGTTGTGCTTCTGAATACTACTCTATACTTTGTGTCTTTTCTACACATATTTCCTTCCTAACATATCAAGAGGCTTTCAAAGAGCAGGCCTAATGCTCACAATTTTATGTAGCAATTTGTTACCTTGGACGAAACTGCGCACGGAGACTCACAATGCTTAGAGAATATAGCACTAAAGAGGTTGTAGAGGATATTTGTTGTTTTGTTATCTAGCATCCAATTTTCTTTCTTCTGGAACAAGATTACATATTAGGGCACCAGTCTCTTCTTCACATCTTAGCTCAACATACATTTCACTTTTTTATGTTTATTTATTCCTGAGAGAGAAAAGAGAGAGAGAGAGAGACAGAGAGAGAAGAAGTGGGGGAGGGGCAGAGAGAGAATGGGAGACACAGAATCTGAAACACGCTCCAGGCTCTGAGCTGTCAGCACTGAGCCCGACGCGGAGCTCAAACTTACAAACTGTGAGAGTCGAAGTCTGATCCTCAACCGTCTGAGCCATTCAGGCACCGCTACATTTGACTTTTTATATACCACCCCAATCACTGAGCTACCTCAAAGAAATACAAAGGGATTGAGACACTGTGATTAAGTCTCTATGGAGGGGACTTGGGCACAGATAGGAAATTCGTAGCCTGGAGTTAAAATGAAAACTGAGGAAGAATTTCAGTGCTTTGCAGGCTTACTTTGCATACTCTTAGGATAGAGTTTGCATATTGAGAGCCTACCTGTCAATGAATCTTTCAGGTACGTTTTGTTGGCTTCCATGGCATCTTTAAAAATATTGACTCAGTTGCCAATATTTAAAATTTTAAATAGATACCAGAAGTTCCATCATTAATTAAAAAATCTGAAATGGATTTCCAGCTATGTCAGCATAAAAGGATTTGCAAATTCATCTCTACAAAATGCAAGTATAAAAATGGACAGATCTCTCGACAGCAATGGTTTTAGGGTTCTATACATTGACTGATGGCAGACTAATTGAGAAGTATTTATTCTTAAAAAACTGCTGCAGTTTTGGATAAGTACAGTGAGAGTTTGTACCTTTCAGCCACCATAGGGGTGGATTTAATTTGGTGAGTTGGTGGTGAGGTATGAAAATGGCAAAAGTAGAAAGCAGGACAAATCTGTAGCTATAAGTCCAGGGGAGTATTAAAAACTGTCAGAAAAATAATCGGAATCCAGAGTTGCTAAAATACCTTACCTGACAGTCCAGTTCTCAACCCCAAATTATAATACATGCACAGAAACAAGAAAAAGTGATACCCTTGAATAAAGGGAAAAAATCTGTGTGTGTGTGTGTGTGTGTGTGTGTGTGTACATATACTTTATCCTCTTAATTTCTCTAAAAAGCATAAGATTTAAAACAATGATGATAACACTGAGTCATTGGCTTTATAACACATATAGAGTGATATATATAACATTAAGAGCAAAAGAAAAGGATGAGGAGATGAAGACGTATTACAGAAAAAAAGCTATATTTTCCCAGAATTAAGTCAGTATTAATCTGAAGTAGATGGTAAGTTAAAGATGCATATTATAATCTTTAGAGTAACTACTAAGAAAAACACTTTTGAAAAAACCCTAAAATTCTGGGGCACCTGGGTGGCATCAGACTTCGGTTCAGGTCATGATCTCACAGCTCCTGAGTTCAAGCCCTGCATCGGGCTCTGTGCTCACAGCTCACAGCCTGGAGTCTGCTTCGGATTCTGTGTCTCCCTCTCAATCTGTCTCTCTGATCACACTCTGATCACACTCTGTCTCTCAAAAATGAATAAACGTTAAAAAAAATTTTTTAAATATATGTATATAAAAGTTAAAATTGAGCAGAGGAATTGGCATAGTATAATTAAATAAATTAACACAAATTTAAAGAAGCAAGGAAAGAGCAGAGGGGAAAAAAGACATGAGGCACACAGAAAGCAAATAGCAAAGTGGCAGACATGAATTCAGATTGTTGGCAACTTGAGGTTTTGCTGGAAACGAGATATAAGAGACAACGGAAGTGGCAGAGACTGCAGACAACCAGAAAGCGAAGGAGTGGCCTGGAGAGCAGCTCCCTCTAGATAGGGCATGCATGTGGTAGGAACCCCTCCCTAAGGAGAAAGAAAAAATTGAAGAAGAGAGAAGAGAAGACTTCAAGGTCACCTAGATATGAGTCCAGCTGCCTACATCTCCCATGTTCTTGTAAACTGAAACAGCTTAATCAGACTACATGTTAATGTGTATTACCATATATGGGAGACAAAGAAATAGAAAATGCATAAAAACACCTATGCCAAATGATGTGGGCCGCTCAGTTCTTTTGGGTACGAACCCAACTGAGCGGTGCCGGCAAAGTAAAGTTGCTTCCTGGAAAGAAAAGTCTCGGTGTCACGACTCTCTGAGCGAGTATCCTGCAACATTACCTGGGGGCCTCGCCCGGGACTCGGAGTCGGTGCATTCCACCTCCCTTGCCACCAGGGTACGAGCCTCGGAGCACTGGGAGAAGCGACCTCACCTGGCGCCAGCGGACCACTTGATCCGTAGGGTACTAGCCTATCCCGGAGAGCCGGGGCAAGGGCCCTGTGTGTGCTAACGGAACCCGAGGCCCAGGAACCAGCTTAAGGAGCGCCGCCCATCTGACTGGTAAGAACCCGGGTTCGTTTTGGTGGACCTGCCCCTAAGAGGCAGAAGGAGAGCCTGATCACCTCCCAGAGTGGCACTAGTAAGTCCACAAGGGAAGAGGAACGAAGCTGCAAGTCTAATGTAGGGCGATGGGCTGGAGTCGTTGTGTGAATGTGTGTGACTGAGACGGACAACGGGAAGGTTCCAACCTGACCAAGGGCCGAAGCGAGTGTTGAGTCCCGATCCGCGGTTCCGTGGCGACCTCATACGGCTTAAGGCGGCGTCACACTTCCTCGTGAGTCTGATCCGGGTCAGGGATTGAAACTGAACCCAAATGCTAAGAGGAGCCTAAAATATCTCCGAGAGGACAGCGGCCGGAAACGGACAAAGCGGGTGTGCGTCCTTTCCAAACTGGTCCCCCTCCTTCCCTGGTCTTCCCCTTTCTTGTGCGTGAAAGTCGCCTGTTAGGGGGAGGAAATGGGTGGAAAGCAGAGGAAACCGACTCCCCTAGAGTGTATGTTGAGGAATTTCAAAAAGGGATATTCAGGAAATTATGGTGTAAAATTAACTCCTGAAAAGCTCCGGACATTCTGTGAAATTGACTGGCCATCCTTTGGGGTGGGCTGGCCCTCTGAGAGCTCACTTGATAAGAACTAGTTGGCCGGGTGTTCAGAGTCATTGCAGGGGACCCAGGCCACCCTGACCAATTTCCTTATATTGACTGTTGGCAAGACCTGGTCCTGTCCCGGCCTCCTTGGCTAAAAGTCTGTACTGAAGAGAGCCGTAAAGTAATCCTGGCTCGCCTCACGGCTTCCTCCAAATACTGGCCAGAGGTTAAACAGCCCATACAGTCAGGAGAACCTGAAAAAACCCCGCCAACCAGCGGATGAGTGGATGATTAATGGGTCTTTCGTAGGCCAGGCCCAGGGAGATATTCGGCGCAAGCTGCAAAAACTAGAAGGTTTCACTGGCATGAATATCAGTCAGTTGCTAGAAGTAGCGACCCAGGTGTTCGTTAACCGTGACCAGGCGGCACGGAAGGAAGAACGCCGAAAGATGCAAAAACAGGCAGATTTATTAGCTGCCGCTTTGGTGGAGCAATCAAGACACCCCCAGGAGAAAGCCCCGGAGGGAAAGGGCCGAATCCAGAAAGGAGAGCAGCAGGGAGGGGGGTCTCGCTCTAGATCGAAACTAGGCTGGAAATCAGTGTGCTTTGTGCCGTCAGGAGGGCCACTGGAAAGGTGAGTGCCCCCAGCGACCAGATGATTCTCAGCAAGGTCCTACGCAGAAAAAAAAGGGGCCATGTGATCCAGGGCCGGTACCAACTTGCCCCGCAGCCTCATGGGGCTCCCAAGAATGATTTTGTGGGACTAGCCACCACGGAGGACTGTGAGGAGGACTCGGACAGACCGGGCTCTATTTTGCTAGGCCCCCGGGAGCCCATGGTCAGAATGAAGGTGGGGGGCCGACCCACTGACTTTATGGTAGATACTGGAGCACAACACTCAGCAGTGACCCAACCCGTGGGCCCACTCTCACGGAGACAAGCCACCACTGTGGGGGCCACAGGCGATCAGATACGTCGTCCCTTCCTGTTACCTCGACGATGCACTTTAGGTGGCCACGAAGTCATCCATGAATTTCTGTACCTCCCTGACTGCCCCGTGGCTCTAATGGGCCGTGACCTACTAGGAAAACTACAGGCCCAGATCACTTTCAACTCCCAGGGACGGGACGCTCTGACCCTCCGAAACCAGAGGCAAAAATTAGGACTCTCACCATTCCCCAGGGAATGGCGTCTCTATAGCCTCAAGGAAAAACCGCAATTGGTGCCTGAGCTTCCTTTTAAGGTCCCAGGGGTGTGGGCTGAAGATAACCCACCAGGACTGGCGCGAAACATACCCCCTGTGGTTGTTGCACTAAAGCCTGGGGCAGAGCCCACCCGCCAGAGACAGTACTTCATCCCTCGCAAGGCACAGGTCGGGATCCAAAAGCACCTGGAAAGACTTTTATTAAAGTATGGGATCCTCAGGCCGTGTCAGTCGCCCTGGAACACACCCCTCTTGCCTGTTCAAAAACCAGGCACAGATGATTACCGGCCAGTTCAGGACCTGAGAGGAGTAAACCAGGTGACTGTCACCATACACCCAGGGGTCCCGAACCCCTATACACTTTTGGGGCTCATTCCTGCTGAAGCCACTTTCTTCGCCTGTTTGGACCTTAAGGATGCCTTTTTCTGCATCCGCCTAGCCCCTCAGAGCCAACTGATTTTTGCCTTCCAATGGGAGGACCCTAAAAATGGTGACAGGGGCCAATTAACCTGGACTAGATTACCTCAAGGGTTCAAAAACTCCCCGACCCTCTTTGGCACTGCATTAGCCTCTGACTTAGAAGCCTTCCCAGCAGATCAATATGCTGTGTCCTCCTTCAATACGTGGATGACTTGCTATTAGCTGGGAAGTCCCGGGAGGGTTGCATGGAAGGGACTCGGCAGCTCCTTACCCTCCTATGGAAAGCTGGCTACAAGGTCTCAAGAAAAAAGGCCCAGATCTGTCAAGAAAGGGTTAAATATCTTGACTTCCACTTATCTCAGGGGCAGCGTCAGGTCAGCTCGGCCCAGAGAGAAAGCAGGCCGTTTGCTCTATCCCGACTCCCACAACCCGTCACCAGGTTCGAGAGTTTCTCGGGGCTGCAGGTTTCTGTAGGATCTAGATACCTAACTTCTCAGTCCTGGCAAAACCCCTCTATGAGGCTACAAAGGGGGGAGAAAGGGAACCCCTGATATGGGAGTCAGTACAGCAAAAGGCTTTCGAGAAATAAAGCGTGCACTTACTAATGCGCCTGGTTTAGGGCTCCCAGACATGCCGAGCCCTTCTTTCTCTATGTCCATGAGCGCACTGGTATTGCAGTGGGAGTGCTGACTCATAAGTTGGGATCATGGCATCCCCGGTGGCGTATCTCTCCGAACAAATTGGCTCTGTGGCCCAAGGCTGACCCCCCTGCCTACGGGCACTAGCAGCCACAGCCCTTTTAGTGTCTGAGGCTGACAAGTTAACTATGGGACAGGAATGAACAGTTCGAGTGCCACGCTCGGTATTAACATTAATGGAATACAAAGGACAATACTGGCTCACCAACGCCAGGATGGTCAGGTATCAGGGAATGCTATGTGAGAATCCACGCATTCGCCTAGAAGTAGTACGGACCCTGAACCCTGCAACCCTATTGCCTGTCGGGCCAGGCCAGCAAGACCATGACTGCACTGAAGTCATGGATGAGGTGTTCTCCAGCAGACCAGACTTGCAGGACAAGCCTCTCAAAGACCCCGATGCTGAATATTTCACTGACGGTAGCAGTTTTATAGAAAGGGGGGAACGTCTTGCAGGATGTTCCGTGGTGACTCTAAACTCTGTCATTGAAGCAGAGGCCCTGCCGAAGGGGACTTCAGCACAGAAGGCAGAGCTAATTGCTTTAACCCGAGCCCTCCAACTGGCGGCAGGGATACGTGTAAATATATACACAGACTCTAAATACGCCTTCACCACTCTCCACGTACATGGGGCCTTATATAAGGAGAAGGGTCTAATAAACTCAGGAGGAAAGAACATAAAATATGGTAAGGAGATCCTTGAACTCTTCGATGCCGTGTGGGCCCCTAAAAGTGTGGCAGTCATGCATTGCCGGGGACATCAAAGGGGGGATACCACGGCTGCACTGGGAAACCGAAAGGCTGACCGAGAGGCAAAGCTAGCAGCTTCCAAAGGAGCATAAAATCAGCGGCTTTAACTGCTGCACTGTTCCCTAACCCACTGACAGAGTGGGACCCTAATTACTCACACCATGAAAGTACTTGGTTTAAGACTAAGAGTGGCAACTACCTCCCAGGTGGATGGTGGAAATTTGAAGATGGCCGAATAGCAATTCCTGAGGCCTTAGCTCCAGCCTCTGTTAAGCAGTTCCATCAGGAAACTCACATCGGCCGGACAGCCCTTGAAACAATGTTAAGCCGGTATTTTTACATCACTCGGCTCTCCAGCATAGCCCGAGTGGTATGTGAGCAATGTGAAACCTGTGCCCGAAACAACCCACGTCAGGGGCCCAAGGCCGCCCCTGGGGTACAGAGCGTTGGGGGAGCCCCTTTTGAAAATGTGATGGTGGACTTCACGGAGCTCCCCCGGGTTCGGGGATGTAAATACCTGTTGGTGTTTATATGTACTTTCTCAGGCTGGGTAGAAGCTTTCCCTACCCGAACAGAAAAGGCACATGAAGTGGCCCGACTCCTTCTGAAGGAAATTATCCCACAATTTGGGATCCTTATCACTACGGGTTGAGATAAGGGGCCAGCATTTGTGGCTGAGGTGATGCAGCTGATGACAAAGGGGCTAAAGATAACCTGGAAGTTACACACGGCACACTGACCCCAGAGCTCTGGAAAGATGGAATGAATGAACAGAACCTTGAAGCTGCAATTAAGTAAACTGTGCCAGGAGACCCACCTGCTCTGGGACCAGGTGTTGCCAATAGCCTTGTTAAGAATCAGGTGCAGCCCCAATAAGAAAACGGGGCTTTCCCCTTATGAAATCCTTTATGGAGCCCTCCCCCAATTGTTAAAGGGATAAGGGGAGACTTAAATGAGATAGGCAATTTAACCCTAAGGCAGCAATGCAGGCTCTGGGTTCTACTCTAGTCACTCTACACCGATGGGTTAAAGAACGATTACCTGTGAGTCTGACCACAGATACTCACTCCTTTGAGCCAGGAGATGCTGTATGGGTAAAAGAGTGGAATGTCCAACCACTCAAACCCCTTTGGAGGGGCCCGTTTACTGTCATTTTGTCCACCCCTACTGCAGTAAAAGTAGCCGAGGTGGGTCCCTGGATTCACCACAGCAGAGTGAAGCCGGCATCCGGGAACTGGGAGTGCGTTCCTGATCCGTCCACGCCGTGTAAGCTGACCATACGGAAAAAGCGAGCTGCCGCGGCGGAGACTCCAACGGGAGACAACAGCCCTGCTTTAGTCACTCCGGAAGCTGACTAATCTACGCACGGCAGAAGCTTGAGGAATCGCCGGTCCGAAGAAATAAATAGCCTGTCTTTATTTCTTACATCTGCCTCTTACTGTAATGCACTGTCACCCCTTGTCTCTCACTGATTATTGCAATTTTTGCTTTACTTCTTGCTATTGGATTGGCAGAGGTTGCCCCAGCCAGCTGGAAATGTGGCGAAAGGTTTCTGTTAGCACTCACTTTTCTCTTGTGGGTAGGATGTTTTGTTGGTATTGGTTGTTTTTACAATGGACTCTGCTTGTAAACCTAAATCTCTCATCATGCGATCCATGCATTCACACAACCAGGTCAGGCCAAGGAATCACCTGGACCCTATTGTATCATGCCCATTTCTCATGTCAGGGAAAGGTCCAAGGGACATGCATACATAACAAGACCACCTATTCCGTCTGCCATTGGGGAAGTCAATACACTTGCTTTGACCCACAGTACTCCCCAAATGAAGATTGGTTAGAAGTCTGATCTTACCAGGAAGATGGGGCCTTAATTAGCCTGATACTAATTACAAACCTCAAATGTCCGGTGTCAGTACTGTTTGATGTGTGTGCAGTTATTGGTCTAGGCCCAGAAGCATCCGTTATACGGAAAAAACGGGCACTTGTCATGGAGGGTCCAAAAAACTCTTGATATACCATGTGGAGGCTTAGATTGGGAGCGAAAATATCGCCTTAATGACAAATACATGTGTGAGTAAAATGGTTTATGTGCCTATACCCCTGAGTTTCTATGTCCTAGTTGGAGCTGTGTTTCATGGGCCACTTAGAAAAAAAGGGATGCAACAGCTCTCCTTCAAAAAGGGGCTGCTAGATCAGATTGTCAGTCAAAAGCCTGTAACCCTGTAAATTTCACTATCATTAATTTAGAAGACTACAAATGGCAATGGGGCATTCGAATTGGTATTCGAATTTATGGAAGAGGCAAAGACCCAGGGACTGAACTATATTTTAAGAGGATCACTGCCACCCATCCAGCCACGTCCCACCAAGTTTTTCACTCCTTTTATGAGGAAATAAGAAGTAGTCCCCCTCCCATTTCAGTCACAGCAAAGAATTTGTTTCTGGCCCTGGCAGAGACTATAGCCCAGACTCTGAAGATCTCTTCATGCTATGTATGTGGGGGGACCAACATGGGGGATCAATGGCCATGGGAAACCAGAGAATTAGATCCCCTCGAGCCTTATGATGGAACGAATTACCCCAGTTCTGCAGCCGGGGTTTGGTTCCTGAAAATCTCAATCATTGGGAAGAACTATCTTGCCCGATGGGGGAAAAGTTCACCATTCCTGTTGGAAACTTAACATGCCTGGGCCAAAGGTTTTATAATTCAACCACCTGGGAAACCCGATGATGGGGGTCCCCAGGTCACCATGAGCCAAATCCTCACCCCTTGTTCAACTTCTCTCATCTCCGGGAGGCCTGGGACAACTGCCATCGAATGGCGGGCCCCAGGGGAACTATATTGGATATGTACAGCCTATACAGTACTCCCTTCAGGCTGGTCAAGGTCATGTGTGTTGGGAACTATTCACCCACCCTTCTTCCTACTCCCACTTGCAGAAGGAGAACATCTGGGATTTCAAATATATGGAGATAGGAAAGTTCAAAGAAAGCAGCGTGCCTTGCAAATTGGCAACTGGAAGGAAAATGAATGGCCTCCCGAACGAATAATTCATTATTATGGCCCTGCTACTTGGGCCGGGGATGGGTCTTGGGGCTACCGCACCCCCATTTATATGCTAAACCGCATAATTAGACTACAAGCAGTTGTAGAAATTATAACCAATGAAACTGCTAGGGCTCTTAATTTACTTTCTAAGCAGCAAACCAAAATGCGCAATGCATTCTACCAAAATCGCCTGGCCTTAGATTACCTGCTTGCTTCTGAGGGTGGTGTTTGTGGAAAATTCAACCTGAGCAACTGCTGCCTACAGATAGATGATGAAGGAAAAGTCATAGAGGAAATCACAGATTGAATGAGAAAGGTTGCTCATGTCCCAGTCCAAACCTGGAATTGTTGGAACCCCAGAGAGTTATTTGGAGGATGTTTTTCATCTTTCGGGGGGTTCAAAACTCTCATAGGTAGTGTCCTCCTAATTCTGGGAGGATGTTTGCTCGTACCCTGCTTGGCTCCCTTGATTATACGATCAGTCTCCAGTCTCATTGTGACTATTGTTGAGAGAAAAACGGCTGTTCATGTAATGATGTTATGGAAATATAAACCTCTAAGCCAGGATGATGCTCTCTGACCCAAAATAGAGGGGTCCGAGCACCAAAGGGGGGGAATGTGGTAGGAACCCCTCCCTAAGGAGAAAGAAAAAATTGAAGAAGAGAGAAGACTTCAAGGTCACCTAGATATGAGTCCAGCTGCCTACATCCCCCATGTTCTTGTAAACTGAAACAACTTAATCAGACTTCATGTTTATGTGTATTACCATATATGGGAGACAAAGAAATAGAAAATGCATAAAAATTCCTATGCCATATGATGTGGGCCGTTCAGTTCTTTTGGGTATGAACCCAACTGAGCGGTGCCGGCAAAATAAAGTTGCTTCCTGGAAAGAAAAGTCTCGGTGTCACGACTCTCTGAGCGAGAATCCTGCAACATGCATTCTCCACGTTTCCACAGTTTCCATTACTCTCCGTTCCAGTTTACATTTCACTCATTTTGCTATCTGCTTGATAACAAATCTTCGCTCCTCCATCCCTGAGAGGCAGGCATCCCGTTCAGACCCCACGGGGTCTCCTTGTATAGATGCATTTTCAGTGGCAGCTCTCAAACCTTTCCAGAAATTACGTATAATGCATGCATTATTTTTTAAAAATAGTTTTTAAATGTTTATTCATTTTTTGAGAGAGAGAGAGACAGAGACAGAGAGTGAGTGGGGGAGGGGCAGAGAGAGAGAGGGAAACACAGTATCTGAAGCAGGTTTCAGACTCTGAGCGGTCAGCACAGAGCTCTACGCAGGGCTCGAACTCAAGACCCAAGAGATCATGACCTGGACTGAAGTTGGACACGTAACCAACTGACCCACTCAGGTGCCCCTAAGTCATGCATTATTCATGTGAAAATTAAATTGCTTTATTCTCTTAGGAGTGTGAGCTGAGATATTTATATGTGGAATGGATACATTTGTTTCATCATTTTTTTTATTTTTTGAGAGAGCATGAGTTGGGGGGGCAGTGGGGGGCAGGGTAAAGAGGATCAGAAGCTGGCTCTGTGCTGATAGCAGAGAGCGCTATGCAGGGCTCAAACTCATGAACCGCGAGATCATGACGAGAACCAAAGTCAGAAGCTTAACTGACTGACCCACCCAGGTGCCCCTAAATATGGAAAGAATACATTTAAACTTTTATGTAAGTTGGGGAAATGTTAAACACTTTGTTGGCATTTGGAAATAGCGGTGTGATTTTATGGTATTATTTGTAGTACCAGTTTATAAACAAGGAAGCCAAGTCTCAAAGTTCCTGAAATTCTCTAGACAAGGTCACATAGTTATCCAAGCTTCTCCCAGGGAGCGTATTTTTCTGCTTACAAAAAATAAAGAGAAAGGATATCATGCAAAATCCTAATAATAAGTTAACACTATGGCAAAAAATTTTTTCCAAGTCTTACAAAGAATAAAGAGCCATGAAGTTTTTTTTCTTTTTAGACTGGACGAGAGGTCTTTGGTGTTTTGCTGGAGAACTGGAGAAAGCTGAAGAAGCTGAGGGGCCTCTGGTAAAAGAATCACTCTGCAGCATATTTCCCTTTTAAAAGCCAAGAAGAACTGTTCCTCAATGTTGAGAAGTCACAGTTCAAACATAGAGAAGTTGGTTTTATCTGGTGTTTTGGTCTTATCTGTGTCTCAAGTTCCAGGCAGCAAGGGAGAAACGTTTAAATATTTCTGAAGAGTAAAACCTGAGGAATCGAATAAAATCTTAAACTCTCATCTTTACTGCTATATTAGATAAGTCTTCAATCATTAAAGCGCAGTGGTTTAGGACCAAGGACGAGGCATTTATTAGTATTTTTAAAGTTTATATATAGATTTATAAATATATTAATATATATTAAATATTTATATATATATATTTATTTATTTAGAGAGAAGGAGCAGCAAGGAGAGGGGCGGGGGGGGGGGGCAGAAGATCCAAAGTGGGCCCAGAAAGCCCAATGCGGGGCTTGAACTCAATGTCGAAGGCCGGCTCCAGCCGGGGGCCAGGGGTCCCTGAAGGTTGGACGGTGTTGGCGAGGGAGAGATGAGAAAGCCCAAGAATCTTTCTGATCACCAGGCATCTCCGCTCTGACTGGGGCTCAACTTTATTTTATAATTAAGTGTTTGGGGGACGGCACAGAACTGACGTTTGCCTTAGACAATGATTTCTGATGACAAACGTCTTTGATATGTAAGAATTTCCTGCATAACCTTTATCAATAGTGATTGGGGTAGGGAATTTAGATGCTTATCCTATGGTAAGGAAGGTTTGTTTAGCATACAAGACAAAGTTTTTAGCATAAAAAGGGTGAAGTTACTTCTTTGTGAGCAGGGGTCAAACAGGTCTTTCAGGAAACACCTCTGCTCCCATAATCACAAAAGAAGTTCCTCAATAGGTTGTTCCTTTATAGGGAGCAATCAGCATATTCAAGGCCAGAATAAGTCACTCCAAATACAGATCACAAATGCCTTGAGGGAGGGCGGTGCTTCAAGCAGAAACAATTTGGTGGGAGTGGATATCTGCCCTTAACTCTAAATTAGGCTCTTTTGTCTCAGGGCCAGACTCAATTGTAAGTCATGTTCTTAGCCCCCTTTATTATGTAAGTCTTGGATCTTTATTATGTAAGTCAAGGCCCATAGGAAGAGCCTTTTAACAATCATCCACGATGCTTTCATCTGAAATCTCTTTTGAAAAGGCAGGAATATGCTTTCATATTTCTTATGAGCAATCTGTGTGGGGAATATCTGTCTGATCTGGAATATTTTGAGGCCTGGTCAATACCCGCAGGCTCATTTCCAACATGAGCCTGTAGTAGCAGAAGGAGATACCAGTTTTCTTTTGGCAGGAGCTGCGCAACTGTTACCATTTCCTCGCTGTGACTGTCATCCAGAGAGGCCAGTGCAGCTCCCAGCAACTCAAGAACCACGAGCTCATGACTTGAGACACTTAATTGACTGAGCCACTCAGAGGCCCCAAAACATTCATTATTAACCTTGCACTAACCAGAAAAGTTGAGTTGCAGATTTATGTTTAGTGGTACTTTGGAGTATAAAGCTGTCTCTCAGACTCTTTGGAATATAAACAAGTTTTTACTACAGGGATTGCGATGTCCGTAGCTAAATAATCTGAGTGGCATACTTGAGCCATTCTTAATTCTCCGATTTTAACCTTTCAATTAGACTTTTATAGTTACCCATAGATGTTCTGACCGGCACAGGAGAAGCCTGAGCAATGTCAGAGGCCACATCCTGGTGGCCTGTTTGTCAGGCCCACCCTGCAGATGTGTTACATTTTGTTTGGCCTTTCTAGTGTTTAAAGAAATTGTTTCTCTGATTTTTGTAGACAAAGTTTTGCAATCTGGAGAATTCACACAAACATCTAAATTTCCTGTTTCTCTTGAGCAATCTATCTGGCCACACTGGGCACACAGTCCTGCTGAGTAAATGCCTCATCCCTATAACAGGGCACGCAGTTCACCCACAGGGGGGCTGCCTCCCTTATTTAAGGGCATTTGAGTTTGTGACTGCAGACTGTAAGCTGACCTTTCCCATGGGTGAAGGTTTCAAAGTGATTCTTTGCGTTGAGATGCTACAGTGAATATACTGATTCCATTTGTTTTGTCAGGTTCAAAGCCACTTTGGAAGTCTCTGTTGAGTTTCTCATAGAAGATTTGACACTCATTTGACCAGTCTCTGTGGCACAGATATTTGTCCTTGAATCCAATCTTTGGAAGCAGTTAAAGGAAAATTTGGAGCCAAGTTTGGGGTAAAAAATATGTGTGGCTATGAAATAGTGAAAACCTGTTTCTCTTGGGTGGTTGTAAGCTGACTCAAAGGTAATTAAAAAAAAGGCTCCAGAATGTTTTGAGGGATGGCTTTTACTTCTTCCAGATGTCAGTTACCTTCCCACTAAACTTCCAAAATATTCTATTTGTGACTGTTATGCACATAAAACTTGGGTTTTTATATTTTTTGGTTTATTTTCTTTATCCACTTCGACCAGACTGAGAGCTACTTGAGAAATATGCACTTTTATTCATCTTCAATATGGTATATATAGTTGGAGGCCAAAAGATTGAGTTGAACAATTCATTATTGAATGAATGAATTAATGAGTCGATATGAATGGAAAGCACCCTAAACTGACTATTTTAATGCTTATTTATTTTTGAAAGAGAGAGAGAGAGAGAGAGAGAGATAATGTGAGCAGGGGAGGGGCAGAGAGAGAGAGGGAGACACAGATTCTGAAGCAGGCTCCAGGTTCTGAGGTGTCAGCAAAGAGCTCAGTGGCGCCCAGGGCCCACCAGGTCCAACTCAGGAACCGAGAGATCATGACCTGAGCTGAAGTCTGACTCAACCCACTGAGCCACCCAGGCGCCCTCTAAATTGACTACTTTAAAGGGAACAACACATGCTTTATATCTATTAGATATCCATCCTTAGTTTTTAAAAACTTGCATACATTTGTGTAATCAAAGTGAACTGAAAATGAATTGTGTTTGTAGAAGTTTCTTTGGTCACTGAAGTCTGTCCCTGGTATTGCAAGGCAGTTGAAAGTCACTGGTTTCACCTTGACAGAAAAAAAAATCACTTCACTACACACTTGTGGTTTTTCTAACTGATGAGCAAGGGAATGTAAAAGTTGCGAATCAAAGGCGAATCAAAACCCATCAAGAATTAAAGCCCACCGTTCGTGTCCTACTTCAAAAATAAGGTATCAAAGTATTTCAGATTGTAAATGTTCAATAGTGCTAACCAAGCGTCAGCATCAATTTCAGGATAAAGCAACATGGACATTGAAACCTTCAACACAGAAAGCCTGAAGGAACTAATAAGTAAATACATTAAAGCAAGATCAGCTCTAAAAACTCAGAAACCATATAAAACCGTGGGAAACTAAGTATCCATTATATATGCGGACTTTTGTTAACTAGACATTTTAAGGCTGATTATTCCTTTCTCAGAGTAGAGTAGTAGTGGGTAGCAGGGCTTTGAGGGAACCCTCGCTAGTTCCCACGCCGAAGAGAAAGGTCGCCTTGTCCCACCCTTGACCCTCCAGACTATTTGCACGTCCATCTAGAAACACGGGTCGGCCAGATTCCACTCTCCCGGCGTGAAGAAGCTGCACCAGCCTGGGCTGCATCCTTCTCCTCCTTCCGCTCTATTTTGGGGCCCCATGATCTCATGCCCTCTGCAGACCACACTCTGCAATTCCAGTCCAGGGCGATTCCTGCAAGTGTTCGGAAGATGCCCGGGGCGCGGGGAGGGGAAGTTAAAGACGCGCCCACATAAAGGACCCAAAATAACCGACGCGCAGAGTGCCCGAAATCAGACAGGAAGCCAAATAATCCGGGGCGTTGAGTTGCTTTCCCCTCACTCCAGCGCCGGGCGGCGGGCGCGGGGCCAAGGGTCTGGCGGCGAGGGGCGGGCCCGGCGGCGGGCGGGGCGGGGCCGGCGCGGAGCCTATTAAAGGCGCAGCGGGGCGGCGGGCCCGCAGCACCAGGGGCCACGATGGAGCGCGACGTCTGCGCGGGGGACGGGAGCGGCGGCGGCGAGGGCGGCCGAGGCTCCCGGGAGGGCCCGGCGGGGAACGGCCACGACCCGAGCCACGGCCGCGCAGCCCAGGCGCCCGGGGACCGGCAGGCGGCCGCGTCCTTGCTGGCCCCCATGGACATGGGGGAGGAGCCGCTGGAGAAGGCGGCGCACGCCCGCACGGCCAAGGACCCTAACACCTACAAGGTGCTCTCGCTGGTAGGTCGGCGCCCGGGAGGGCGGGGAGGGCGGCGCCCGGCTCCTGCGCCCCGTGCGCGGTCATCACCCCGGGGCCGGAGAGAAACGGCGTTACTGCGGCGGCCCCTCGCCTGCACGCGCTCCGCACTGTTCTTCGCTTTGCCCCCGGGGAGTAGTTCACGTTCACGTTCGCCACTGATGCTTCTAAGGGCCTGCTTAGGAAATCCCAATGTTCAAACGGTCATCTTTGGAAGTGCCCCCTCGCCCCCCGAGAGGGTACGAAGTTTTTAGAAGGGAAAAAGGGCCAACCGGAAAGTTGTTGGAATTACGAACATACATTCCATTTGCATGTTTGTTTTTTGGCTACTCTGCAGAATTCATGCCCTTCTTTGCATTAACTGATTTCGCTTGAAAAGATTTAACAGAGCTCTTTAAGTTTTATCAGGAACTTAACCAAATGCCTTTTCTTTTGGCTCTACTGAGGAATTTCCTTGCAGCTGCTCAGAAATTCCATCAATTTTCTTATGCGATGTGAAGAAACGTTTAAGATTCTTGGTCCACTCTTTTAACCATAGGTTACACGGTTTTTGTTGCCAACAAAAGTAGCCATCGTTTTTCCGCTACTTTGTTAGGACAGTTGCAAGGTCCACAGTCCCTTATTTGAAATGTTGGGGGTAGGGGAGAGATTCATTCTAGATCCATAGTGGGAAGTGCTGTATGGAGAGTCAGAGCCAGGATTCTTGATTTAGTTAGTAATTGCCAAGATCGTGGATAACTCTCCCAAACCTCAATTTCTCATTTGTTACAATGAGGACATCGTCTCCATTGCCCATTGCATAGGATTATTGTGAGGACCCAATGGGAGCAATTTCTGTGTGGCAGTAAGTTGAAAATTGCAAGCAGCCATAATTTTTATTGTATGTATAGTACTTATTATAAAGTAGCATTATCACTGACTATGATTGAGCAGTGCTGTGTAGAAAATCTTTCTCATATATGAAAACTACTTTCCTTTCATAAGCATTTCCATTTTCACTATGTTTCAGGTATGGTGGAGAGGTTATACTTTGAGGAACCAACATTCTTAAAGAGGTGGTATCATATGCTTAGTACTCACAAATTAAGTCTTAAGATTCAAATACTCGCAAACTACATAATTTTTGTATCAGCATATATTTTTGCATCATATATCACTGAGTCTAGAACACATGATATTGATGAGAACTTAGTTTTGATCGATTGAGTCACCTTTTTTTTTCTTTCTGTTAATGGGAGACTTTTGCTTTTAGAACATGATCACTGAAAGATTTAGTATCAGTATTTTTACATGTTTAGCACACTACAGGGTATCAAATAATTGTACATTGAATCTGTGCGTAACTAATGTTAAATCATTTCTAAATGCCTACAGTCTTGAAAGGTTGTTAAATTGCCAATTGCTGTGTTCAGGTTTTAAGTCTTTCCTACTCGTTTACTTATATCCATAATAGGTACTAGCAAAGTCCTATCTTTGAAACCTGCATTTCAGTCTTTGACACATGCAGTCAGCTAAATAGCATTCCATTATGCTCTCATGATGCAACTCTTGCTATTGGATATGGAAGTCTTAGGTCTTACTTCCATAAGTAGTACGATCGTGAATATTTCTTATCCCATTAGGCAGCGTGTTTTGCTGTAACATAATTGAATTGGCAGAGAATTCTTACCTCAAGACTTTTGATGAAATACTGTGGGAAATTAAATACACCTAAACTCAATGCTGTATTTTTGAGATCTTAATTAGTAACTCAAGTGTATGTGAAACCTTGTACCCATTCTTTTTCTTCCCTACTTCAGGACCCTTCTTCCCCCCCAACCCCTCCTCCTTGACTTTCCCCAAATGATACACTTCCATAGGGAAAAGTCTCCAAAAGGATTTTGACAATGACATCAAAGAGTTCTGGAACAGGTCTTCTAGAAAGGAATGGCACTTAGGCATTCCGTTTTTCAAGTTAAAGATCAAAAAGTTGGAGAAATGGACTAATTGCATCTGGTGTTGAGATTACTAGAGGCCAGTCACTGTTATGGGTGTCAGACACAGTTTTTATCCAGGCAGATAATCACAAGAGCTGCCTTCCAGAGGCAACTCTTGAATCTTTCTGAAAATACTTCAGCTAAGTACATTAAATGCTGTAGTAAAGAAGGGAATATCCTGCTCTATCCTCCCTTCTCTTGAAGTATGGTGTTTGATTCCAGGGAAAGAATTGCAGGCTCTGGTGGCTTTTGGCCCTGGGCCCTGGAAATGCTCCTGCTTAGAGGCACTGAGCCAGACTGCGGAAAACTTTAACAGGGCAAATACAAGTAGTAGTCTCTATATGCTTCAGTAGATGTGTTAAATACTGAATGCCTTTCCTTGGTTCCAAAATAAATTTTGAACTGAAATTTTGACTTAAACCGAGGTTGGACTTGAAGATTTGGAAAAAAAAACAACTTGTTCCTGGTATCATTTTAAAGGTAAACTTTCTTTAAAAAAAAAAAAAGTTTATTGTGAGGGAGAGGGGAATCCCAAGCAGGCTCCATACTGTCCAAACAGAGCCTGACACGGGGCTCAGTCTCCCAAACAATACATGAGGTTATGACCTGAGTGGATCAAGAGTCTATGCTTAACTGCCTGAGCCACCCAGGCACCCCAAGAGCAGAAAACTTTTCAACCACAGTGCAGTACGTTTTCCCCAATCTCCAGTGCGATCTTCTACAGCATTGCTTTTGTGTTTGTGACCTGCTGTGCGTATGAATACATCCACCTGTGTATGTGCACAGGGCTTTATGTATGGGTGGTAGTGATTGAAAACTACTTTCACCTTTCAGTGAAAGGTCTTTGTAAGTGGCTGTGGCTTGTTTATCAGAAGTTTGGGTATGAAAATTACTAATTCGGTTAGCTTTTCTCCCCTTTTTACAACACCGTGTCTTATCTCTGAAATACAACATGGAGAACATTCAGTTCTCTCTCTGCTCTTAATCAGACTTGGAATTGGCATTGTTCTTTGGTTTGTAAAATTTAACATCCAGCCAGCCACAGTTTAGCATATTTCAAAATGACGAGAGCATCTTAAAGGTCAGAAAAGTCCCCCATTTGCCTCTTATGGTTTTTGTTTCACATGTTGTGATAAAATGCATCAGTGATTTCTAGGAGCCAAGTAAGATGGTTGTGTTTGCTACCGGACCTAAGATGGTGCCTTAACACCCAACATCGGCTTTTGGTTGAATGAGTGAATGCACTACATTTTTACTTAGACCAAATGACACTTTGCCTTGGAAAAGGGCAGGATGGGAAGATTGTATATATATCCAGACCCACATGACCAGTTGAAGGTCAGGAATTTCAGGAATCTATATATAGACGCACTGGTACATACGGAGCTTGGGTGTAAATTCAGGGATAAGAATAAAACTGGGAAATCATTCCATTAGGGCATTGGGAGATGAAAGAGGCAGTGAATGAGCCATAACCAAGTTTCCAGCCAAGGCCAACCTGCCTTGGGACAGGCCATACAAAGCCTCTGTGATCATTTGCATTCAGAGAAATCTCACTATTGGGCATTCTCTCAGGTACACATGACCCAAGCGTGGCCATCTGGCATGTGTAAGTCAGGTCATCCTGCAGATTCAAAGGAAAGTCTCCTTCACTTGTATCGAGGCCTCTTCTGTTTTTGGTGACTTTGTTATGCCCCAAGTTCAGTCTTTGTGGCTTTTGTGGGGTACTGTTTTCTCCAGCATTGCTTTCTATTACTTCCTTTCTTCTGCTTGGAGTCATATTCTGGTCTCTTTGTCTCTGTCTTACCATCCATACCTCACCTATTTTCGCTCCATTGATACACAGCCATCCTTTCAACATTTTCTTTTTCCCCATGTATTCATTCCACTTGTTCAGGTAACTCTGGACACTCAGTGGTGCTGTCTCCCACCTTCATTATTTCCTAATGATTCTGAGCTGATCTGACCAGGATTCCTAATCACGGCCCCTAGTGGCCATGTTGAGAGACCTTATAAATTCTATCTAATAAAGAACTGAGGATCATTGCCTCATTTACGATATTTACAGAAATTTTTACCACTCTGTCCATGAGTTCCTCCAGCTAGCGTTTTTCTCAGATACTAATATTAAAGGTAAATGAAAATAGTTTTATATTCAGTTTGAGTTTAATAAATTCCATTGTAAAATATCTGTGTGACTTTTAACTCCTAGCAGATGTATTTCATCTGTGTTTATGGGCTTTTTGGACAAGCTAGAAAACTTAATTGTGATTTATAATTGGGGGAGTGAGGGGAGAGGCATTTCATGTTTGAAACAACTTAGGAACAAATAAGCTTTTGGAATAACTTATAATTAATGTTCTACCTTTGGTTAAAATAAACATGCCTTTATCTACCATGAAATATCCCCAAACAAGAAATAAAAAAGTCGTTTAGCAAATGAGTTCAAGGCAGAACATAGATTACTTTTAAGCCTAACAGGAACTGATTTTCAGAAAACAGACTTAAAATAAAAATCCTTTGACACCAAATAAAATTTATTTTATAGTTTATAGTTATGTATTTACCATGGAAAGAAAATATAATTTATTTGAAAGGGCTTTTTTAAAGTTGACCAGAATGTTCAGCTAAATTTTAACTAGAACACTCTTCCCTGAGTATTTTAGTTATCTGAGGTTTAATTACAAGAATTAAGGCAACATCTATAATCTTTATTTTAATCCCTCTAGCTTTTAGATTTTAGAATAAGATTTGGTGGAAATGTGGGCAGTAAAAGTTTACAATTCACAAAGCACTTTGTGAGTTTATTTATTTAAAAAAATTTTTTTATGTTTTATTTATTTCTGAGAGGGAGCGAGTGAGAGCAGTGGAGGGTCAGAGAGAGAGGGAGATAAAGAATCTGAAATAGGCTCCAGGCTCTGAGCTAGCTGTCAGCACAGAGCCCAACGTGGGGCTCAAACCCACGAACCTCGAGATCATGACCTGAGCCTAAGTGGGAGATTTTAACTGACCAAGCCACCCAGGTGTCCCAGCACTTTGTGATTTTAGAAAGCAGTTTCCCAGATACTCAGCAACTCTGAAACAGTGAAGTATGGTGTCAATTAATCCTATTTTACAGATTAGGAAACTGAGGCTCACAGGCATGCAGTCAGGTTTCTCAAACAGCAGAGTGCTTAGGAAAACTGTTAAGGACAACAGATTACTGGGCTCCAATCCCAGAGGTTGTGGTTCAGAAGGATTGAAATTGTTAGGTAAATGTCCATGTCCTTCCTACATTCATATGGTGAAGTCATCAGCCCCTAATACAATGATATTTGGAAGTGGGGTCTTTGGGAGGTGATAAGACTCAGATGAGGTTGTGAAGGCAGGCTGTCATGGTGGGACTATAGTAAGGAGCCTTACAGGAAGGGGAAGAGAGGAGATCTGAGCCATCTCCTTCCCTTCCTTCCCCCATGACCATCTGACACTGAGGAAAGGTCCTGTGAAGACATAGTGAAAGACGAAGCCAGAAAGAAGAGAGTCTTCACCAGGAAGCAATTTGGCCAGCACCCTGATCTTGGACTTGGCAGACTTGGACCACGAGAAATTTGTTAGATGACCCAGTCTATGACATTTTGTGACAGCATTTTGAGTGGCACTAAGATAGGAATGGACCCAAGGAATCTGCATAATTTTAACAATTACCTTAAGTTGTTAAGGTGTAGTTGGTTCATTTAGTCTATTTCTAGAAAGAGTGGGTTAAATTTATAGGCGAAAGTCATATGCCATCTGTAAGTAGAAAACCATGCTAGGCCTTTTCACTACAGATTTTTATTTTGGATTAATGGCCATCCCATTTATTTTCCTTTTTTATCAGTGTGATGTCAATAATCACGTGTTATTCTGAGCTTCCAATGTATACAAATTTTGAGGAAAGTGATGTCATCTTTTTAATTTGAGTTTCCTTCTTTTTTAATTTCTATTTATTTTTTTGTTTTGGGAGAGAAAGACCGCATGGGAGGGCAGAAAGAGACAGAGAGAGAGAGAGAGAGCGAGCGAGCGAGCGAGAAGAATCCCAAGGAGGCTCTACACTGTCAGTAGAGTGCTATATGGGGCCGGAACTCCTGCACCATGAGATCATGACCTGAGTCAAAATCCAAGAGACACTTAACTAACTGGAGCCACCCAGGCACCCTTGAGTTTCCTTTTTAATACATTTTTAAATATACTAGAATAGGAAAAGAGTCCTGATAGAAAGTCATTTTGAAGGGAGTGAATTTTCACAAGCGTGTCTCATTTGTGGATTGATCGTTTTCTCACCGAATCTTAGGATTTTACATAGATTTAGGTGGCAGACATTCTATCAAAGGCATGGTTTGAGATTCTTAAAGAGTATTCTATCTTGGTTTTCAGGAATTATTTCAGAGCAAGTAATTTGTTTCTAGAGCTGATTTCTTTCCTTTGAAAAGGTTTTTGACATCTGGGGCCTACGTAGGGTCTGTCATGGAGAGAGAAATGGAAAGGAACTCGAGTAGTTTTTTATGATGCTGTTGTGCTGGAAAATAAAATACAACTGTCATTATGAAATTTTTCCAAATAGTCTCCAGTTGCTCCAGAGTAACTTTATTTTGAATAAATAGGTTTATAAGCAAAAGACAACACCAGTAGAACCAAGTTTCAAAAGCCCCACATATTTCAGACCGCAGCCCTCCACCTGTGGTGAATGGGTCCCATGGCTTCCAAATAATTTTAGCAACAAAACTAAGATGTCATCTGCCCATTTCACCATGGTGACCTTGACGCTGATGGCCTGAAAACAATAGCAGGGACCACTGCTGTCACCTTAGCAGGAGCCAAGGCAGTGAGTGGCACCGGCAGTATCAGTAGTCATGCCCATGCACACAACGAAGTCAGTTTCACTGAGAAGAAATGTACTGGATGAGGCAGTAAAAATGTCCTTGATGAAGCAGATTTTATTACATCTCTACCTTAAATTACCTACCTCTTTAATAGGTGGGAAATTGGAAGTTTGCGTGGCTGTGTCCTAAAGTGCTGTTGTTTTCTGGAGGGAAAACTAACTCTGTGATTGAGTAGTGACCCGGACTGGCTCCTTTTTTTCATGAAACACCAGTTTGCATTTTTTCTTTTTCTTTTCTTTTTCATTTTTCTTTGAAAGAACAACTGACATGCACTGGTTATTTAGATGGCCCATATTTTATCAAGATGAGTAATGTTCGCTTCTCACTTCAAGGAAAACAAATTAAGGTACCTGTTGCCTGTGGTAAAATCCAGTCTTTTCAGTAAAAATCAGAATTTTGGAACAGTTGTACCTGTTGTATGATTGATAGCTTCCCAAACTTTTTAAGACTTTTCTGAAGAAATTGATGGAGATAGTAAAGAGTTTGACTTTTTTTTTTATAAGGTATAATGATGTGTCAACATTGGAAAGAACTATGTAACTCAGTGAAGCAATATTTTCCAAGGAATCATTGGATGAGTTACAAAACTGTGAATGGGTGTTAGTTTCATTCAAAGGGCAAGATAGACTAAGGGATTTTCATGTAACAGTATGAAAAGTTTATTAATGTTGTTTCAAGTTTCATGTTGCACTTTGCCTTTAAGAAATTACCACTTGGATTTGGGTGGGGCAGCTGGGTGGCTCAGTTGGTTAAGTGTTTCACTTTGGCTAAGGTCATCATTTCAGGGTTCATGGGGTTGCGCTCTGTGCTGAAAGCTCAGAGCCTGGAGTTTGCTTCATTTTCTGTGTCTCTCTTTGTCCCTCCCCCACTCATATTCTGTCTCTCTTTGTCTCGCAAAAAATGAATAAAATTGTAAAAACAAAAATTTGGTGTGGTTTTAAAGAATGTCCTCAGTTATCTAAAAAGGCTTCTTAGGGTCTTCTGTAAGTTTTAAGAGTATAAGGGGATTCTGAGAGCAAAAGTTTTAAGATCTGCTTTTTAAAAATATTTTTTAATGTTTTTCTTTTAAAAAAAATTTTTTTTTAATGTTTTATTTGTTTCTGTGTGTGAGAGAGAGAGCGTGAACAGGGTAAGGTCCGAGCGAGGGAGACACAGAATCCGAAACAGGCTCTGAGCTAACTGTCAGCACAGAGCCCTACACGGGGCTCGAACCCATGAACTGAGATCACCCCCTGAGCCAAAGTCAGATGCTTAACGACTGAGCCACCCAGGCGCCCCTAATGTTTTATTTATTTCTGAGAGAGAAAGAGAGAGAGAAAGACAGAGACAGAGAGAGAAACAGAGAGACAGAGACAGACAGACTGTGAGCAGAGGAGGGTCAGAGAGAGACTGAGACACAGAATCTGAAGAGGCTCTAGGCTCTGAGCTGGCTATCAGCACAGAGCCCAACGCAGGGCTCAAACCCACGAACCATGGGATCATGACCTGAGCCGAAGTCGAACACTTAACCCGTAAGAATATCTGCTTTAAGGAAAGGTGTACACTCAATACTATTTTAGGAAAGGATATTAAGACATAAAAAGAATGGGCCAGTTATGACTATTGTATCTTTACAGTATGATAAATATGACTATCTTTCTAGATTCCAAAATACTTCATCTACTACCTCTTTTGGTCTAAACCCACATCTCTGCCATTACCTCCGTTTAGAGATGAGAAATCAACGCTCAGATATTTGGAGGAGTTTCTAAGAGTTTCTGTTAATTCTCCTAATCTTATCCCTGTAGCTTATTGATACACAGTTTTGAAGTCAGACAGATTTGGATTTAAATCTTGATCTGTTATTAGCTGCTTGAATGTAGGAAAATAACTTAAGTTTCCTGAATATCACCATCCATAAGGTAGACATGATCAAATCATCATGGATGTTATTAAGAGAATTAAGTTAGATAACATACAAAGCATGACACAAAATGTGCCCTGAATGTGTCATTTTTCCTGTGATTATTGATAAACTTTAGTGTGACTGAATTTTTTTATTTTTCTTTACTCAGAAGACATTCACATCCTTGCTACTCTGCAGACCTCAGCCTCACCTCCTTGGCACCTGTACAAAATGCAGAATCTTGGGCCCTGCCCTCAGACCTTCCCAACCAGAATCTGCATTTTTGCAGATCACCAGGGGATTGGTCTACATGTTCAGTTTGAGAAGCAGCACTCCAAAGTACCATGACATGGTGGAGAAGGCATACCAGCCTGAATTTCTTTAGTTCGGGGTGCTAATTAACTTGTTCTTACACAGACTTCATACATGGTGCTGTGATTTAAAAAAAAATTACTGAATATTCCTTCATGACCTCAACTGTGTGTTGGCTTTGGGTTGAAATGGCGCTACTGCCGGTTGCATTTGGCCCATTCTTTCCTTGGACCTCAGAGGTACCTTGATTAAAGTAGCCCATTCATTGTTCTTGTTGCCAGTACAGGACCTGACATATACTGTCTCGGACCTGACATATACTGTCTCTTTCCTCCATCACGTGTGCAGTTTCCATCTCTCAGGAGCCGACCTGTGCTCTCATTTTGTTTCTTGTACTTTTAACTGCCTTTTCCTTACTCTGCCCTGGCTTGTCCTTTAATTGCTCTTTATTGCTCTCAGCCATGCTAGTCTTCTGCCTTTGCTGTGATCTGATAAAATTTGGACTTCCTTCCAATTCAAACATCCATATGAATATCAAGCAGGTTTCACTTTTTACATCAGATCATCAATAGAACTCTTCAGTTCAGACTTTCCACTGCCAGTACCTTCTCCACAATCAACAACATACTTGACACAAAACCAAAACAAATCTTAGGCCAGTGCATTTTCAGGTGGCATTGAATCAGGTTAAGGGTCCTGGGCATGGAGTTTATTCCATAATACTTGTCATCCAACAAACACGTAGGCCTCCTGTAGAGTGCCATCCAGCAGGATTTAAATAAGAATTTCCTGGAAACTAGGAAACAGGTGAATGGAGTATATTGAGGTGGGAAGGGTGTAGGTTAGGAGCATTATGAATAGATTATGTTATTTTTGTCTCTTTGAATTAACCAAAGACATAAGTACAAAACAACTCTACTTGTACACTAAAATACCTTACCAGTCAGCTCAAAAGAAGCAAATATGGAGAATGTTGGCATATAAAAGTATTTATATATTCGTCATCTCTTGGAAAGTTTTTTTGTGAAAATATTTATTTTGAGAGAGTGAAGGAGTGGGGGAGGGGCAGGGAAAGAGGGTGACAGAATCGCAAGCAGGCTTCACACTGTCAGCACAGAGCTGGATGTGGGGCTCTGAACTCACAAACCCATGAGATCATGACCTGAGCTGAAATCCAGAGCAGGACGCTTAACAGACTGAGCCACTCAGGCGCCCCATGTCTGGAAACTTTTAAAGGAAAAGAGAACATTGATTTTTCTGGGATGATTCAAGCAAGTTTTAAGAGACAGGGGTCATGTAAAAAGTCTGAAACTTGAAGTTCTAGGAAGTAGTTATTGTGTGACCTTTGAACATTTGCTCTTCTCTGACTTTCAGTTTCTTTGACCCTAAATACAAGGGATTTGGAGTAGCTGGCTTTATTCTAGTATATGAGCTGCCGAAGCGAGCACTAGGTGGCTTTATTCTAGGTCTAAAATCTTTGCATAGAGAGCTTCTAATTTTCCCCGTGTTTAAAAACACCACATATTACAGATATGTAAAGTTCAGAAAATGTGAAAAAGAATAAGAAAATAGAGATTGCAGCCTTCTCATCTGCTATTAATATTTTTTAACCTCAGGACATTTCCATGTGTATATATCACTTCCTTTTTTAACAAAACTGAGATCACGCTATAGATACTGCTCCATTTCTTTTTTATGTTCTATGAGGAGGTTTAGTCAGTGCTAGACAGCTTTTTATCCTTTCAAGATAGGATTTCTAGACTTTTATTTTACTAGTTCATGGGGGAAGCTTTGAAAGCCTCTACTCATACCTCAGGCTTCGTCCCCAATAATTAAAAAGAATTTTTTTTAGAACACATTTTTTTGTTTTCTTCATGCCTCAGCTTTACCTCCACTGCTCAGGCTTCTTTCTTATGGTTCGGTTGTTTCTCCTAAACATAATACATGAGGGGAAATGTGTACCCCTAAACTCAACCTTCTTTTTGCCTATTTCTCATTGCTTGAATACCGGTGTTACCACTTGGGGACTGGACTTGTCAGCTCCATCCCGTCATAGCAGTGCTGCAAGTCTGTGACATGTGTGGCCATGGATGAGGCCATATTTATCAGGCACTTAAAGTAGACCCTTGTGCGTGGTCTGAGCTCTGGGGGTGTTTGGTGAATTTATACATGCCTTTATGGAGTTGACGTGAAGCACTTTTTCTCCTTTGACTGGCCCAGTTGTATGATGTAAGAGGTAGCACACCTGATGGCTGGTAAGTCCGATCTGGGACCCACATGTTAGGGGGACTCTGTGTCCCTTCTGTAAGATGGGACATGCGTACGTTATCTGCCTAATTTGGATTTAGATGTTCTAAGACTCAGATCATTTTCAACTTCTGACCTTATGGTACCATGCCCGCAGAGAGTCAGACAGGGTCTGCAGATGCCTGCCCCCCCCCCCCCCCCCGGGTCTCAGCTCTGCTGAAATATACCTTCCAGTATCGTCAGCTCAGACTTGTACTGTTTCCAAATACCCTTTGTATTAATTATTTCTGTTTTCTACCCCGGGAGTTGTTTTTTTTTTTTTTTTTAACTCCCTGTTTCTTACCTGACACCAGACCCTCCCTGGGACCCAACTCCGTTTCTCCTCTCACAGGAGACCTCCCTTAGCTACTCTTTGGCTCCATCTCCCCTGTCCCTGAAGGTCTCAGTTGCTACTCAGTCATACAGAGGTCATAGAGCTTAGCGGTTAAGGGCAGACTGCTGGAATTACCTGTCTTTGCCAATAGCCTTTGTGTGCAGATCCATTAACTTGCAAGTCCTTTAACTTCTCTGTGCCCTAGTTTCCTCATCTGTGAAATGGGGATAATAACAGTAGCCAGCTACCTCAGAGATTTGTTTTAAAGCTTAAAGGAATTAATATATCTAAACGAATTAGAAAAGTACCTGAGAGAGTGTAGATGCTAGATTAGGGTTTATTGTTATTGCTGGAGCTGGTAACTTACTATACAAATATTTAGAGTTCCTACTGTGCGAGCAATCCTGTGTAAGAAGCTGGAGGCTAAATGGAGGCTAGGGGAAGGGAAAGACTTCCTTTCTCATATTTCACCCCCACAGGACCAGAGAGTTCTCAAAGCGTCCTACAAGATTGCCTCAAGTTGCAGAGGTGATAAGTGTTGCCTAGAAGCTATGCGAGGGTCTTGAGGGGGAGTGCTAAGGAGAAGGTGACTTAGTCACAGAGGTTGAAGCTGTTCTGGGGGAAGTGACTGGTGGGCAGAAGAGGATTCTGAGGTGGGCAGCCCCAGGTACACAGGCCCCAGGATAGCAGGGAGTAGGGTCCATCCCTGAATTGGGAGGAGACCAGGGAGGCTGGAGTGCAGAGGTGTGTGATGGGCGATGAGGCTAGAAAGGGGGCCTGGGAACCAGGTCCAGGCAGGGCCTTGCAGACTATTCTGCAGATTTTGCTTTTTCCACAAGATTTTTAAGAGCAATTGGAAATCACTGAAGTGTTTTTCTGTTTGTTCTTCTTGTTTCTGTTTTCATTCTTAGTGACAAAATCTGGTTTACATTTTGTTTGGAAAGACCATTTTAGTTTTTTGGGTTTTTTAAATGCTTTTATTTCTTTTTTTATAAATTTTTTACATGTTTTTATTTATTTCTAGGAGAGAGAGAGACAGCGTGAGCAAGGGAGGGTCAGAGAGAGAGAGGGATATACAGACTCCGAAATAGGCTCCAGGCTCTGAGCTGGCAGTCAGCACAGAGCCCGATGCGGGGCTTGAACCCACGAACCGCGAGATCATGACCTAAGCGAAAGTCGGACGCTTAACTGACTAAGCCACTCAGGTGCCCCTAAATGTTTTTATTTCTGAGAGAGAGAGAGAGAGAGAGAGAGACAGACAGACAGACAGACAGAGCGTGTGAGCAGGGGAGGGTCAGAGAGAGGGAGGCACAGAATCTGAAACAGGCTCCAGGCTCTGAGCTGGCTTTCAGCACAGAGTCCAACGCGGGGCTTCAACCCATGAACTGTGAGATCATGACCTTAGCTGAAATCGGATGCTTAACCGACCCGAGCTACCCAGGTACCCCAGACCATTTTAGTTTTAATGGTAGGAACAAATTAAAGAGCATGGCAGGTGATGAAGACATGCTTTTACTTTTTTACTTGGGTGTTTCATAACTGCTTTCTCTTTCCTGCTTGATCATAAGTTCCGTATGTAGCTGTTTGAATTAAAATTTACATCAGCTAAAGTTCTATGAAATAAAAAGGAACTCAGTTCCTCAGAAGTGTCACAGCAGCCACTTTAAGGGCTCAGCAGTGAGGCTACCAAATGGGACAATGCAGGCAAATGCTGCATTAGCGTCTTAAAAGCTGCTGTTGCTAGGACTTGAAGGTTGTAATATTATAGGGTTTTGTTTTACTTTTATAGTTCTTCCAGCAAGTAATAATGAAAATGTACATGGAACAAATGTTCTTTGTTCAAGAAACATTTGTTAGAACCAAAGAAATTGCTCAAAAGGGTTAATTTTGTGATTTCATACAAATGTAATTTTAAGATGTTTTTTAATCCAAATGAATGAGTGTAATGATGGTGACTTAAGCCTAAATATACACATTAAAAGGTGACACATTTCTAAAATTATGTTCCCTCCTAAATTATAAATCCTTATATTCCCTTATAATTTTTGAGTTCTGTCTTTAAGTTTCCACCGTAATTGTGACCAGTAACCACCCTGTCTCTTCTGAAAGTGATTGTTTGCTATCTCCTGGTTATCCCATTTTCTGTCCTTGGGAAGAATTACCAGGAATCCTCTGGGTCGTCTTTTTTGTTGTTGATTTCCCTCTGAGCCCATCTTTCAAGAATAAGTGGAAGGTACGCTTCTGATCATCATGTTCGAAAAATTATTTTGGGGAAAAAAACCAGGGACAAATCACATGAACTTAACTGAGCACAATGTCCTTTCTCCACCTTTTGTGTTTTATCTCTGATCTGCCATCTGTGAAGGCAAGATACCTGCCCAGGCAAGAAAAACAGCATACCTTGGATAAAAACCCATAGTTCCTTACCTTTCAGTCCATTTGTTTTGTCCCGCAGCCTGAGGGTAGGAAGAGCTGACTTGTACCATGAATGAACTGCTTTTCCTCCCTTTTCTATCTCATGGGCTTAACAGACTTAAAATTTTTTTGCTCTAAAATCATTTACTAGTACTTTTATTTAATGACTCCTGTCTTTCTTGATCGAAACTTCAAAAGAAACCCTGTTTTCAGGATTATTTTGGCAGTGTGTTTTTTTTTTCTTGTAATCCAACTGAAGCAAGATCTAACACACACACGTACGTATGTATGTATGTTTCTAGGAGACTGAGAATGAAAAACATGAATCCTCAAAATGTAAGGTTCTTTGCCTATATTCACTTTAGATTAGGCCTTTAAGCATCTTTTTTTTTTTTTTTAAATGGTTTTATTTATTTTTGAGAAAGGGACAGTGTGAGCAGGGGAGGGTCAGAGAGAGAGGGAGTCACAGACTCTGAAACAGGCTCCAGGCTCTGAGCTGGCAGTCAGCACAGAGCCTGACGCAGGGCTCGAACCCACGAACCGCGAGATCATGACCTAAGCGAAAGTTGGATGCTTAACCGACTGAGCCCACCCAGGTGCCCCTAGATTAGGCCTTTAGATTAGGCCTTGGGGTGTGTGTATGTGTGTGTGTGTGAGAGAGAGAGAGACAGAGAGAGACAGAGACAGAGAGACAGAGATCACTTGCACTGTTCACCAGGGCCCCTAGATTAGGCCTTTAGATTAGGCCTTGGTGTGTGTGTGTGTGTGTGTGTGTGAGAGAGAGAGACAGAGAGAGAGACAGAGACAGAGAGACAGAGATCACTTGCACTGTTCACCAGGGTCCAATCAGAAAAAGGCCATACTTGGTAATTTAACCAAGAGACTTTAATGAGAAACAAGTTGTGCAGGCATTGGGCGGACTTAAGACTGAAAGCCAGAGGGGGATAGTGTGGCAATGAGGCAGCCCCATGAATGGGAGCAGAAAGGAGCTGTCAGCCCCTGGAGGGCAGGAGGGGCAAAGGCAGAAGGTGGAGCAGCCGGAGCCTGGATGATGACCAGCTTGCATTGGTCTGGTGCGGCACAGCTAAGGAACCAGTACTGATACATACAGCCTTATTGACTAGCGTCCTCGCTCTAGTCACATTTCCTTAGTTTTCCTTTTCTGTTTGCTGTTCCCTTATCCCGTCCAGGAACACCATTACGTTTTGTTGTCTCATCTCCGTAGTTTCCTCCTGCCTGTGCTTCTCAGACTTTCCTTGTTTTGGATGACCTTGACAGTTTTGAGGAGTACTAGTCATGTATTTTGTGGAATGTCCTGCAATTGCGGTTTGTCCGACGGTTTTCTCACGGGTAGAGTGGGAACATTCACTTCGGGGAGGCAGACCACTGAGGTGGTGTTTTTCAGCTTTCTTCACTGTACAGATGCTCTTTTTTGTACTTTTCCATCCTGTACTCTTTGGAAGCCCCACCCATACTTACAGAGTAGAGTATGTTCTACTCTGGAGGTGGTTCATCTACATCAATTATTTGGAAATCTTCTGTACCGGAGATTTGTCTATTCTTATTTCTACAGTCATTTGTTTATATCAGTTTGAACTCCTTGATATTTATACTTTGGACTGTAATCCAAAAATATGTTATTTGTACTTTAGCCCAAATTGTTCCCCGCTCTGGCTGTTGGGAGTTGGGGCCCTATTACTGTGTGTGTGTGTGTGTGTGTGTTAACACTTCCTTTACTTTCTGGTACTACAAGAGGATCCAGACATTCAGGCTCATTTTATCCTATTTTCCCTCCTGAACATTTACTAATAGTCTTAACACTATAAACTAGTGAGTATAAACCTGTCTACTTTTCCACTTGAAAATTAGAAGTGAACTTACATAAATATTTGTGCCTAAACTCTGTGCCTCTAGCAAAGGGAGCAAAATGCACATCACATCGCTCACATCCCTACATCACTGCATGGAGTGATTTTTTTTTTAGGCATTTTCTTCCTCAAGGGAAGTGCTGAGAACCAGATCATGACTGAATGAGGCTGGCCATTGTATATTTCAGCAGAGTCAACCATTCCACTCCTTCATTTATCATTTTACCTTGGGAATGATTTAGGCACAAAATCTTAGAAAAAGGAAGCGTATTCTCTCCTGTGGTCAGAGTGGCATACTGGTTGGTACTACCAACTTGATAAATTCATCTGTTTCAGCATCTGGTCATCAGCTGTGTAGATTCAAAGCCCTGTCATGGTATTTGATGAATCAGGAATTTGGAAAAAGCCTGGCCGGGCAGATGTGGCTCAGGGTCTGTCATGTGGTTGCAGTCAGATAGTGGCTGAGTTGCAGCAGCATGGAGGGGGGCATCTAGAAGCTGGCTAGGCATCATGCTCCCGGGTGGGGCCTTTGCCTGTGGTCTGTATGCATGCACAGCATAGATTGGACTTGGAGTGTGATAGCCTCCGAGTAGACTGTGTACATGGAGGCTGAAGGCTTTAAGAGGAAGCATTCTGGTAATGGATTTCTGTAATTTCAAAATAATTGGTCAATGTTTCTATTATTCAGGTCTACCATAATGCAGTATTTTTATTCAGTTTCTTAACAGAAATTTTACGTTCTTTGCATATTTTTTGCTATTTTAAATATTGCTGCAATAAAGAACTATCTATATGCATGTCCGTATATGCTTATGTGAAGATTTCTAGCAGATGAATTATTAAATTTGGAATGGCAGGGGCGGTGAATCTGCATTTTGAGTTTAGGTAGATTAAGTGACCTTTTGGGAAGGAACATATATTTCTATAAAGACAGTGGTAAAGTAGTTGTCTCATATCCTTGCCAACATCTGTAATTATTAATCTTTTTAATGATCCTCAATTTTGTTGGCTAAAAAAGGGACTCTGTTTTCAATTCTTTGATTTTTAATGAGGGTAAATGTATTTTTATTAGCTGTTTTTCTTTTTTGCGTAGTTTATTATTTTTGGTATTTGAAAACGGTGGATTATGTTTTCCTACTTGGTTTTTATTCACTCATTATCTGTCCTGGACATTTACCTTCTGTCGTATGTTGACAGTGTTTTATCCTAGTTTCCCCATTCTAGTTTTTTTAAAAAATTTTTTAATTTTTTTTAAAAATTTATTTCTAGGAGAGAGCGAGCGAGAGTGAGCGAGCGAGCAGGGGAGGGTCAGAGAGAGAGGGAGTCACAGACTCTGAAACAGGCTCCAGGCTCTGAACTGGCAGTGAGCACAGAGCCCGACACGGGGCTCAAACCCACGAACCGCGAGATGACGACCTAAGCGAAAGTCGGACGCTTAACCAACTAAGCCACCCAGGCACCCCAATTTTTTAATGTTTTATTTATTTCTGAGAGAGTTATTTATTTCTGAGAGGGAGAGAGAGAGAGAGAGAGAGAGAGAGAGAGAGAGACAGTGTGAGCAGGGGAGGGTCAGAGAGAGAGGGAGATACACAATCTGAAACAGGCTTCAGACGCTGAGCTAACTGTCAGCACAGAGCGCAACATGGGACTCGAACCCACGAACCCATGAGATCATGACCTGAGCTGAACTGAGCCACCCAGGCACTCCCCTCCCCCTCCAGTTTTTCTTGTGGCTGACATTACAGACATTTCCTATTTTTATGGATCAAGTATATTAACTTCTCCATTCAAATTTTTGGGGTTTGTGCCATCCTTGTGATGGTGTTCACCACCCTAAAATTATAAAAATATTTGCCAGTAGTTTTCTTCTAGTGGTTTCATGATAAACTTTTAAATATTGGCTCCATCAGTCATTTTGTTTTGTTACAAGGCAAGAGATCAAAATCCAGTTTATTAAACATATTTCTAAAGATCTTTTCTCAATTGCTTTTCTTTCGAGACCAAAGTAAGTCAGATTACATAAAGAAAAGCCACAAAAATGTAGTTTGCTAACCAAACATAAGCAACAGTTAAATAAGCCATCAGACCAAGAACAGAGTGATATCTAATAATTGTATCATCGCTGGTGGGCATGACACTTGCATGGGTGTAAACAGAAGCCCTGGTGGCAGGAGGCTGTATGTGAGGAGTTACCCTCCAGACTTTTGGAGAGTGACCCCTGCTTTGTGTTTAGGTGTTTTCTGTTCCTTTCTGTTCCTTGTTCATTAGGTGCTTACGTTCAAGATTCAGTGAGGGCCTACAGGTCATGGAGTGAAGGCTGCCATCTGAGCTAGATCTCTCTTGGAACCATCACTTTATAATACTGAAACAGCCACCAAAGGCATCAAATGACTGTTTTACCCTTGACCTTTAACTTCAGAGAGAAATGGTCTGTGAGAGCAATTGGTGAGATCTTAGAGAAGTGATTTGCTGGATATTCTTCCCTTTGTAGTGTCTGGCACTTTTTGAAACAAAAATAAATGAACAGATTTTTCTTTTATATATGTGAGATGATGGATGGATGTTAGCCAAACCATCATGCTGTGTGTCTTCAACTTCTATAGTGATGTATGTATGTCAATTATTTCTCAATGAAACTGGAAAAAATTTAAATGAACATAATAGGAAAGAGAGAAGAACTGATAATTCAGCTCTCTGGAGGCCTTATAGCGTCCCAGGAAAAATTTTGACTCTGAAGGATATTGCTCAGGTGAGTTTCTGAGCCCCCTTCTGCTTTGCCTGCAGAAGTAAGGCTCTGGGGATGGTGTTTTCCAGTTCTTTTTATGACAACAGGCCTAATATTATTCCACTGGCCTGTGTTCAGCCAAGACTTTTTTTCAAGTTTTTATTTAAATTAGTTAATAAAAAGTTTAATATTAATTTCAGGTGTAGAATTTAGTGATTCATCACTTAAGCATAACACCCAATGCTCATCACAAGTGCCCTCCTTAATCTCCATCACCCATTTAACTCCTGCGTTCCTCCTTTCCAGCAAACCATAGTTTGTAGTCTACAGTGAAGAGCGTGTTTTATGGATTGCCTCTTTTTCTTCTATATTCATCTGTTAGGTTTTTTAAGTTCCACATATGGGCAAATATGATATTTCCCTTTCTCTGACTGACTTATTTTGCTTAGCACAGTACTCTATAGTTCCATCCAAGTTGTTGCAAATGGCAAGATTTCATCCTTTTTTATGGTTGAGTAATATTCTATTGTGTACATATACTACAAATTCTTTATTCATCAGTTTATGGACATCTGGGCTTTTTCCATAATTTGGTTATTGTTGAAAATGCTGCTATAAACATTGGGACTCCTGTGTCCTTTTGAATCCGTGTTTTCCTATCCTTGGGTAAATGCCTCACAGTGCAGTTGCTGGATCTTAGGGTAGTTCTATTTTTAACTTTGAGGAACCTCCATATTGTTTTCCAGAGTCAGCCAAGAATCTTTTTTAAAAATGTTTATTCATTTTGTGAGAGAGACAGAGACCTCATGAGTAGGGGAGGGGCCGAGAGAAAGAGAGAGAGAGAGAGGGAGAGAGAGACACTGAATCTAAAGCTGGCTCCAGGTTCCAAGCTGAAAGCACAGAACCTGATATGGGGCTTGAACCCACAAACTGCAAGATCAATACCTGCACCAAAGTTGTAAGCTCAGCTGACTGAGCCACCCAGGTGCCCCAAGAATCTTAATACATTTACATATTTGTGGTAATATTCCTTAAGAGAAGAGGTATAGGAGATGGGGTCAGGAGTGATCCAAGTAAAGGTAGGATCAATTGTCAGAGAGAAGTAGATTCATAGATATTTTAGGTTTATCAGGCACCATAGAAAATATTCCATCCCAATGTGGGGACTATAGATGAGGTGGCTTCTTTGGTACCACAGAGCTCCGAATGTTAATATACATCGTCATTTGAATATAAAAGCATGAGAGTTATTGGTCTTTTTGTGATCAGGGCCACAATTTTGCCATACTTACATCTTTAATTGAAAATAGTTATGATTTTAATTTCCTTATGGTTTATGGCAAAGTACTAACATTGTTTTCTTAAGCAAGACTTTTAATTTGGTATTTTATTTTAACCTGCTCTAAAAAGATTATTTTTCAATTATTGTCACAAGTCCCTATTCGCTATTAATATGAGCTTTCTTTGAGACTTTTCTTCAAATGCTTGCTTAATGAGAATAAGGTCTTTGAAAATCAGAGAATTGATGAATATTTGCTTAAGTATCAAAGATGCCAAAAAGCTCTTTTCTAGACTACTAATTCTAGTTAAGGGAAGAATCTCATAGTTTTATCAGCCCAAAAGACTAGTTCAAGCAATTGTGAAATTTGCTTATTCAACATATTTTGAACTGCATATTTTATCAGCAGTTCCCAACAGATTTATGTCAGATGTTGAGCATTGTCTTCTGTTTTTTATATACATAGTGTCAGACTTCAATGTTCTAAAATATCTGTTTGCTATTTTCTTTCTTTTTTTTTTTTTTAAATTTTTAATGTTTTATTTATTTCTAGGAGAGAGAGAGAGAGAGAGAGCGTGAGCAGGGGAGGGTCAGAGAGAGAAGGAGTCACAGACTGAAACAGGCTTCAGGCCCTGAGCTGGCAGTCAGCACAGAGCCCGACGTGGGGCTCGAACCCACGAACCGCGAGATCATGACCTAAGCGAAAGTCGGACGCTTAACTGACTAAGCCACTCAGGTGCCCCTGCTATTTTCTTTCTTTCTCATTTAGGAAAAGCCCCGGAGTGACACATGGTAGCATTTAAGGGAGCCAGTATTTAAAATAATAATTATTTAAGGATTTCTATTTTGTGTTCTACTAAACTGCTCTACCTCCTTCTGACTTTATTTCTCTTTTTTTAAGATACTAAAAAAAGAACCCACATATTCCAAAGAAGAGTATGTGGTTTTTCACTGTGAACATACTTCCCCTTATTTAACAACTAGAAGCTACTTTGATAAAGTCTGTTAAACTAAGCCTGCTCCTTATTTCCCCTACTTACTAAGTATGAGACGTATTTGCCATTAAAAAAAAATGCAACAGATTCATAGCATGATTTCTGTTTGAAATGGTGGCATACACTCAGCAATTCTGTTAATCAGTATTGTAAAAAACATGCGCTGATGATGGAGATTTAGAAGGCCAACTAAAATTTCTGTGATATGTCTTTGAAGATTGTTTCTCTCACTTAATGTTTATTTTTGAGACAGAGAGAGCATGAGCAGGGGAGGGGCAGAGAGAGAGGGAGACACAGAATCTGAAGCAGGCTCCAGGCTCTGAGCTGTCAGCACAGAGCCCGATGTGGGACTCACTGCAAGATCATGACCTGAGCTGCAGATGCTTAACTGACCGAGCCACCTAGGTACCCCAACATCTCTCACTTTAAAACCAATATTTCCCCCTTTATGTTTGTGGAAAGTGCTGTACTGGTATCCTTGGAGCAGATTTTTTTTTTAAGTCCACAGTACTAGGAATGCTCTGAGAGACAGTGCTGTGGCTTGTGATCTTAGCTTGTTGTGATAGAGTGTTCCTAAAAGTACTTTAGCAGCTGAGTTCGAGGAGGTAGTACTGAGGTGTACCTCATATGCACGGATCTTTGTAGATCCAAAAGAACCCTCTGTTGTCATCAGTCTTCTGATTGGTCCTTTCAGTTACTCTTAGAAGCAGTGGTTTGATAACATGGTTTTGTCCAAGACCCTAGGGACTTTTAGGGTTCTGTTGTCCATGTGTGTATGTGTGTGTATGGATGTGTGTGGTTTAATAAGTTGCTAGTTACTCCTTAAGACTTGTAAAATGACTATTATATCTTTTGTTCTAGCACCTGTCCTTATAGTCTTCCACCTATATTAGCCATAAGATGATACATATTACTATGATGATTTCTGTGAGTCTTAATTGAGGCTTATTAATGAGATAATAAAAAATATCACTATTTCTGTAATTGCTAAAACTGACATAATTATGTGGATAAAGGACATTCTACTTAAGACAGTTAACTTATTAGTTGTCCCCTGATACAGCACAGGGAGGCATTAATATATTTTTTTTTAATTTTTAATGTTTTTTATTTATTTCTGAGAGAGTGTGGACAGGGGAGGGTCAGAGAGAGAGGGAGATACAGAATCTGAAACAGGCTCCAGGCTCTGAGCTGCTGTCAGCACAGAGCCCGTTGTCGGGCTCAAACCCACAAACCTCGAGATCGTGACCTGAGCCGAAGTCGGACGCTTAACCAACTGAGCCACCCAGGCCCCCCGCATTAATATTTCTTAAACTGAATTTGAGCTTCACCATAGGTAATAAAGACAATATTTTTCTGGACCATATCATAAATCAGAAATAAAGTTTTGAAGTCCTTCTATAAAGAAATTGGGCATGCTTACATTTCATGCTCTGAATTATGTTATAAATATAGTGCATATGTATTATGTTGTATGTAGTTAGAACAGTCTGTGAAAGGCCTAGCTACTGTGTAATTTATGGTGTGTTTCCCTAAATAAGGACGTCTGCAAATTGATCTAACTACCTCACGTTGTGAAGGTGGTCTCAAACTTGAAGTTTCTTTAATGTTTTTGGCAGGAGCAAATATAAATCCTTTCTGGAGGAAAACACTTTCACCCCAGGCTTAAAAACTCTTGAAAATTTTTACCATCAATAAACGGAATGCAGTTAAAAACAACCAGACACACAGAGGGAAATGGCACCTTGAGTAGAAATATCACACAGCAGAGGCGGACAAGCCAATACTGCAGATGGAAATATTATCAGACACAGATTATAAAAGTCTTGACTAAAGAAATAATAGTGAATTAGAAGAAGGGTAGTTTCTTGTGATCTTTATTTTTGTGATACATAGTGGGGTAATGTCTTCTAATCTGTCTTCCAGTTTACTAATTCTGTTTCCCACTGTAAAACTGTGAAACTTATCATTGAATTAAGTTTATTTTTTTATTTGTAGAAATTTGTAGAAACCTTTTTTAAATGTCTGTTCATTTTTGAGAGACAGTGTGAGTGAGGGAGGGGCAGAGCGAGAGGGAGACACAGAATCCAAAGCCGACTTCAAGCTCTGAGCCCAGAGAGCTTTATCCGTTAGTTCTACTAAACCTCTAAAGAAAAACTAACTCCAGTCTTACTCATCTTTATTGTTTTGTTTTTTAAATGAAATTGACATAGTTTTTACTTTAAGGTGTTTTTGTCACTGGTGTTCTGGAATTTGGATGTAAGTATGAACCTTCTTTGATGTATCATTCCAGATATTTGATATTAGGCCCTTTGGATTTGAGTATTTGCGTAAATCTTCTTGAATCCCACTGAGAATACTAATTAGATGTTTGTTTTTAATATTTTTCTCTCTTCCTCTCCCTTTTTTTGTGTTGATCTTAAACTTTTTGTTTATCTCATAGTGTAGGCTTATCTCAGATGAGTGGTGAATCATGGCTATTGACTGATATTTAAGAATGCGGGATATTTAAGAATGAGGTTGAGTGCTGCGACGCCTTGGTGACTCAGTTGGTTAAGGATCTGACCTCTTGATTTTAGCTCATGGGTTGGAGCACCACATCAGGCCTTGTGCTGGTGGTGCTGAGCCTACTTGGGATCTTGGGATTCTTTCCCCCTCTCTGCCGCTCCCCTGGTAGCTCTCTCACTCTCTCTCTCTCAAAAAAAAAAAAAAAAAAAGTTGAATGGAAGCAGAACTTGTTGATTGCAGTTTGGTTAGAGTAAGTAGGCAGGGAGGAGCTTCCTATAATGTTGAAGATCCCTAAAATTCCAAAACGGGAAAACTTTTCTCTGGTTCATAATACCCATCTGCTAGCCCCCTTAGTTCTCCTGCATATGGGTTTATTGTGAAAACTTTAGAAAATAAAGGTAAGTAGCAAGAAGGAAAAAGTCACTTGTGAGCCCATCAGGCAGAGCTAAGACTATTTATAAAAGATATATCACATGTAGCAGAAAATTAGGACTCTACGACCCATTTTATTTTATAATGTGCAATTTGTAGTCAATAATGCGTCTTTCCTCATGCTGTTAAATTTCTTCTGTGTATTTAGTATTTTCTTTAGCCATTTTCAATGGTTGGAGATTGCGTATGTGTCTTAATTTTTTCTTGTAAGTAATGTTCCATGAAAATACTTGGAAGACTGGTGTTTATATACATCCCTTTTTCATTAGCATGGATTGCAGAACTGTTGTAGACATATAACTAAAATTACCACTACCATCATCCCCTACAAAATAACACTTTGCCTTCTCTCGGTTGCATCTTTTGGATAAATCTCTTTTTAACCACTGCATGGTCTTCAACAACTGTTGAAAACAGATTACTGCAGAATTTAAAAAGAAGAAGAAAGTATTAATATACTAGTTTATGGCATTTCTTTTGACAGCATGTAAAAAAGAATACCCTGTAGTTTGCTTAACCGTTGGTTATATTGTAGCTGTTAAAGAATTGTTAGTGGCCTCAGTCCTCTTAGTGAGGTGGCTGTTCCTAGAAGGAATGGTCATTTATTGAGCACTTCTGTGCCCTTGTCAACAATCCAGGCATCTTCTGTACATTATGCCCAAAGCTCGTGCCAACTTTGTGAGGTAGGTATTATCACCACATTAGAAATGTTTTAAAAATGAGGTTTCATTAGGATATGAAGCATTCCCATATCTCACTGTAATTTCTAGAAGTCACTGGAATGTAAGCTTCATATAAGCCCTGAAATCACTTTGTTCACTGGTGTATTCCCAGCATTAGATCAGTCTTGACATGTACTAGGCTCTCAAATATTTGTTGAATGCTGACGAAAAATGAAAGAGGTGGGATTTGAACCCTAGCCATTTTGAACCTGAAACTCTCCCAGGAAGAAGTCGGCTTCCTCAAAGTTTAATATTTTACTCAGATTGAATTTGGTTTGCCCCAAAGTGATGGGCTTGTTCAGTGTTTGATGTCTCTTTTCCTCATTTGTTCATTTATATAAATTAGTTTACATAAAATTTCACCATCATGTGGGAAAACCTTCAGTTAAGTCAAACATAACTAAAATGATACTGAGGGTATAAGAGGCCAGGCAAAAGTGAGAACCCTTCCCTTAAAAGATTCTTTAATCCAGTCAAGCAGTTGTTCTCACACGTTCTTTAAACTTTGTAATACTTAAACGTTCTTCACAAGTATGATATTTCCTTTGAATCTCCTTCTGAACCAATCTTCTATGCCTCATCTTCCCGGGGGGTGGGGGGGGGGTGAGGGGAGGTGAATCCCTGAAGACTCAGCACTGTGTAGATCTGAGTTTTTACAGAGTTGTTTTCAGAAAGCATGCGGCTTTGGCCAAAGGCCGACTTTGGTCCGCTAATTCATCTTCATCGGATAGGCGTTTACGTTACATCTGTCACATTTGAATACGAAATCCCGCAATCTAACATTTCCTAAAAAAATGTTTTTCATGGCTATGTCCTGGAGACATCATTTATATAAAGCAGAGACAAAGGTACTTGCACTGGCTGACTTTGTGAAGTCATATGAAGAAAAGAAGGAGGCTTATGGTATTCCCCAAGATTATGTTTAATGAAGTCACAACTTGTTGATGTTCAGCTCAGCCATTATTTGTTGAACGTCTACTACCTACTAAGCACCATGCTAGATATGGAAAATAGAGAAATAAGCAGATTACCCCTCCTGGATCTCCTAGAGCATGGGGAGGGCTGTAGTGATTGGGATGAGGAAAGACCGAGGAGGACAAAGCCTCTCCTGCAAAAGGAGACGCAGGTAAGTCCAAGCTCTCATTTCATTCTTGGACTCACACCAGAGCTTTCCACAATGTTGCCAAAGACTCTTTAGAATTTGTAAATCCAGGGGCGCCTGGGTGGCTCAGGCGGTTGTGTCTGGTTCTTGGTTTCTGCTCAGGTCATGATCTCACAGTTGGTAAATGTGAGCCTTGCATTGGGCTCTGATCTGACAGTGCAGATCCGGGGTTCTCTCTCTCTCTCCTCTCCTCTGTTTGCCCCTCCCCCCCTTGCTCTTAAAGAATTCCGTAAATTCAGTCATGTCAGTTTCATATTTAAATGCCCCAGCAGCTTCCTGCTGACTGCTTCCGCAGGCCACAGCCCGCTTTCAGACCCTCAAGCCCTCCCTTGGCCCCCAGCCACCCCACTGGGTTACAGCCTGACTGCCTAAATTCACATCTTGCCTCTGCTGCTGGTCAGCAGTCTCCAGCCCGGTTTCCCTAAACTGAGTTAATATCAGTAACCTGTGTCATATATAATGTGAAGATTAAACAATTTGATGTAAATCTCTGAGAACAGTGCCTTTATCTTATTTTTGTACTCCTCCCTCCTCAGAATCTAAATACAGTGCATATTTCAGACACTGAAACATTTGTTTATTGACTGAAGGGGAAATCCCTTTGTCTCCAAATCTGTCTTTGTGAAGTTCTTTTAGTCCCCATTCTTTCCTTTTTTTCTCTCCTGTGCTATTAACATGGTAACATTTTTAAAATGATGATCCCGTCTTCTCCCGGTTCTGTGTCCACATGGTCTCAACCCTGTTCAGCCATTGTAGCCCCATTCTGACTTTTATCAGCTTTTCTGTTGTTTCCCCTGCTTTCCCATCCCCCATGCCAGGTTATCTTTTTGTCCCATTCCCCTACTCCCAGCCTTGGAATTCCAGGCCACTTGGGGGCCCATTATAATCCATGGATTGGGGTTCAGCTGGGCTCCCAGAGCTTGCAGGTCTTTCTGCTCTTCTCTTGACTCTGTCTCCATTGTTAACCACTGATTTGCAGCCAGCCTCACTTAGAATGTTCTGTGCCCCCTCCTTATTACAGAGCCCCAGCTAGACTTCTTCAATCTCTGGAGATATTCTTTCTTTTTTTAATGTTTTATTTATTTCTGAGAGATAGAGAGACAGCATGAGCAGGAGAGGGGCAGAGAGAGAGGGAGATGGAGAATGTGAAACAGGCTCTAGGCTCTGAGCTAGCTGTCCCGCACGGATCCCTACGCGGGCTCGAACCCATGAACCCAGATGAGATCATGACCTGAGCCAAAGTCGGACGCTTAACTGACTGAGCCACCAGGCACCCCCCTGGAGATCTTCTTACTTGCCCAAGAAGATTGAGGGGGTCCCTCATCAGCCTGCTTCTAGCTTCTTCTGGCTCTATCTCAGTTTTGTTGTTGTCTTTGAGGTGAGGTCTTTATCTTCCTCTCTGACTTCTGACATGCCTACCTCTTGAGGCTAACCTCCTGAGATTGTGTTGATTAAACTGACTTTTTAAAGCCAGTTTCTTAAAATGAACTTGGGTTATTCTTTTTTGTTTTTGTGTTTGTTCATTGTGGATATGAGCAGCTTTGAAATAACCATCCTTGGACAACTGTATCGCTCACTTGTAAGAGTACAGGCAGTGCTCATTTTGCACGACTGTCTGGCATGCTCAATTTCACTCACCACAGTTTAAATGACACCAGTACCCCAACAGCACGGTGCAAATTTCAACTCCAAGATTTATTCACTGGGAGGAGTAGCATAGAGTACAATCTTTGCTGCTAGCTTTTTCAGTCCACACATCACTGTGTATATAACAGATGCATATGGTGGTCAGCAACCAGTGTCGCTTGTCTTAAAGTCTGTCAGGGGCGCCTAGGTGGCTTAGTCGGTTAAGCGTCCGACTTTCGCTTAGGTCATGATCTCACGGTTCATGGGTTCGAGCCCCGCATCGGGCTCTGTGCTGACTGCCAGCTCAGAGCCTGGAGCCTGTTTCAGTCTGTGACTCCCTCTCTCTCTGACCCTCCCCTGCTCACACTGTCTCTCTCTCCTAGAAAAAAGAAAAAAATTAAAAAAAATTTTAAAGTCTGTCAGTGATTGCTTGCTCTGTTGCTCAGTACACACCATTTTATAAAAATTGATAATGGAAAGAGAATTGGCTGATAAAGGTGAAAGTTGAGTGAAGCGATAATGGCAGAAGTGAAATCCAGTTCAAATGTAAATGGGGTTATGGAAGGCAAAGCAAAGTGTGGGAATGTTAGCACCGCCTCTGTTCAGCAGACTAGCTCTGCAGCCCCAGCTCAGTGATGGCGAGTTTATCCACCGAGCGAGGAGTGCAGATGTGATGCAAAGGAGATACTAAAAGTGTGAAGGTTCCCACATGGGGAACTGATCTATGCTTAGGAAGGAATGTGATGTGGCAGTTTGTTAAGGCACAGAAAAGTTTCTCCCTAGGGATTGTAAGTTATAGGAGGAGAAGAAGATAAAGCACTGTTCAGACTATTCTTGCTAAGTTTATTACTAAGAAAACTTTAATCCTCCATGTTTTAAAGTACAGTATAGTAAATACAGATTTAGAATTTTTTTGTTTCCTTGTATGTTTATAATTGACCGTAAGAGTTTTTAATGTTTTTGGTAGAAACTTAAAAATTACCTCTTATGGGGTGCCTGGGTAGCTCAGTTGGTTAAGGAACTGACTCTTGATCTTGGCTCAGGTGATGATCTCACACACAGTTCCTGAGTTTGAGCCCCATGTCTGCCTCTGTACTGACAGTGCGGGCCTGCTTGGGATTCTCTCTCTCTCTCTCTCTCTCTCTCTCTCTCTCTCTGCCCACCTCCCCCTACTTGTTCTCTTGCTCTCTATAAATAAGCATTAATTTTTTAAAAAATTACCTTTCATAACCTTTCATATGTTTGTGTTAGTTTATACCTCAGTAGGTTTAGGAGCATCCCTTAGTGTTCTGGTACTTTGTTCCGTTTGCCATTATTTACATATTTGTTACATTATTTACATATTTGTTGGAGCTCTTCTTCTGATGACTTCCTATTTGAATGGACATACATACACTTAAGGCTTTTTTATGTCCTTAAAAAATGGCTTCACCTAGACCAGTTGTGTTTGAGACCCACTATACTCTTGCTTTTCCTTCCCTTGCCCCATTTTCTTCTGAAATGAGTTAGACCTGCTGATTCAGATTACTTACTATTTACTTTCTCTTCAGTTTTTACAGTCACTTGACATTAGGCACCTCGAGGACAAAGGTCATGTCTGTTTTGGTACTGAGTATCCAGTACCTAAACCTGGCAACTGGTATATATGGCCAGTACTTGATATGTTTTATTTGAGGGAGTCAGTTCCTAAAAGCCTGCACCCAACATCCACCCTGTCCCATTCACCATTTCTCTGGTCTCTGTTACCTCTTTATCTTGGCCTTTGGGGAACATATTTTCCTACTGCATCCATTCCCTTTGCATATTCTTTGTTCTAGCCAAAGTAGGCTGCTCATAATTCATCACCTGCCTTCTCTTTCTTCCTTCGGGCCTTTCCTGTGCTGGCCTTCCCCCTGCAAGTTTTCTCTAGCTGGCAATATCCTACCATCATTTCTCCCTTGCACAGCTGTGCCCTACGGCTTTCCCCGTGAAGCCTTCTCTCCTCTCCTTCTCCCCAGCCACCTTAGCCTTTCTCCTTCTTTAAACAACCGTGTACCTGCAGGCGCCTCCTGGAGCCTGCCAAATATGAGCCATTTATGCTGTTATTTTTACTTTTTCCCACACAAATAGCAGCTCCCTGAGGTATCTCTTTCCTGTGCATAACATAGTCATTACACATAGTTGGCACTGAATGTGTAGTTTCTTGGATTTTCCTGCAAAGTGAGATTCCAGAGAGCTGTCAAGGAAACTCCATCCCACTAACAAAATTGAGGGTTGTTCTACAGATCTACAGATTATTTTGCTCTTTTTTCCCCCCTAATTCTCAAACAAATTTTAAACTATCGAAGGTCACAAGAGTGGGGAGTGAGAAAGTGGGAAAATGTAAGAGCTGGAAAGCTTTTTAGAGATCCACATAGGCTCGCCCTTTAATTTTATAGGTGAATAATCTGATGCCCAGAACACTTACATGACCTTTTTCAAATCACACAACCAGTTTGTGGTGACATTTGGGCCACAGTGCAGTTGCCCAACCCTGTCCAGTGCCGGTTCCCATGGGCTGCCATGGGGCACGCGAGGATATTGTTTAGGTGTGTGTAGTTAACCTGCTCAGAGAAGCAGCTAATATTCTCATGTTGCCTTTTATGGATTAACAAGTAGGAAATTGAATCCCTAAATTGATTTTCCTCTCTCGGTCCCTTAATTATTTCAAGTTCTCTGACTGGATTCATTTGCATTCACTGGGAAATTTCTGTAAACATTCATCTTGGATGGCACAGATTTCTTTGCTGACATGTAAGCAAACTTTTTCTTGAAGTAGGATATACATCCAGAAAAGCACACGAAGCGTGGGCATGTGCTTTTTTCATAAAGCGCACACAGCCACGTGACCTGCACCCACATCAGAAGACAGAGCGGCACCAGCATGCTTAGAAACATTTGAAGAAATAGAAGAGTTTTGAAGCTATATAATCTTCTTTTTTTCTCCCCACAGGTATTGTCAGTCTGTGTGTTAACAACCATCCTTGGCTGTATATTTGGGTTGAAACCAAGCTGTGCCAAAGAAGGTAATTACTACACTACTTAGTGTGCCTGTGTACACACATGGGTGTGTGTTGCCATTTAGCCTTCTTCACAATGTGATTGAGAAAAGCGCCATGTTCTAATCTGTGGGTACTCCTGAGTTACTGCAAATTTGATACTGGTTTGAGTCTTCTGAAAGCTCTTTGATTATTTTAGGCATATATTTATTTAGTTGTAAAACTTCATCCTAAAACAATGAAGAGGGGCTATGACCAGAAAATCAAACAAAGAGCAAACCCTAAACCAACAAAAAGTAAATGAAGAGCAGTGGAACAAGCCAGGATGACTATGTTCCGGCGTTGTACCCTGGAGCCTCTCCCTGACTTTCTCCAGGGTCCCCCAGGACACTCCCCCCCACCCCCCCCCCCAAGGAGTTGCTGAAGCAGCCTGGAAAGTTTACTTGGTAACCTGTTAGCATCGCTGGGCAACTGGAAATCTATCGTTACGTGCTCCTATGGCTTTTAAAATTCTGGGTCTTGGTGTTTCAAAGCCATAGTGAAAGCTTCTACATGTTTTTTCTTTATATTGAGTGCAGAAATTTATCCAGCATTGATGAGGTTACTATAAATAATAAAACTGAATTATTTTGGATTTCAGGTAGGTTTCACCCCCGCCTTGTGAAATCACTGATGGTCTTCCTAGGGAATTCAGTTTTGAAAAATAAAAATTATTTTCCTGTTCAACTCTTCTGTAATTATAATATTGGTCATTTAAAAATTTTTGCTGACTTTTAATTTTTCACTTATTGCTTAAATTAATTAAATGTAGTAATTTCATGTTTTGGGTCAGCAGTCTCTACAGAGCAAAACTGTCTAACAAAAATTAAGTAGCTACAGCCTTTAATGTTCATCTAGGCATACGCATGAAGTAGTTCACTTTGAGTTAGTTTAACACATAAAAATAAAACTGAAGGATTAAAAAAACCAATTTTAATCTAAACTTAACATAGTATACCTAGTATTTTTAAAAATTACTAGGTACTTTTAATGAACTTCAAGTAGTTCCTCTGCCCAGGTCAGGGATGTTAGTTTTTCTGACCTTAGAAATTACTGTGTCACTTCATATCTTTAAAATTGCCAAATTTCCCAGTCTCATGAGAGTTAAGTTCCATGGCAGTGTCTTCTTGGGTCAGGAGACCACTAAAGTAAGGAGCTAGGATTATTCATTATTTTACAAGTGGGGTTTTCACCGTCACCATCCTGATGTTTTAGTAATCTAATGAAAACCTAGCCTTTTCCAGGTGTGCAGTAAACACATAAAATTATCGTATTTAATTAAAATTTTCCTCCCATGTCTACCATTTATCCATTTTATAAAAACTTCCTGGCAGCAACTATAGTCAAGCATCTTGCTGGCTGCCAGGTATACAGTATGCTGGGCAAAATGCATGTGTGGTTGTTCTCAAGAAGTGGGTGGTCTACAGGTACCTCATTGGCTCAGTTGGTTAAGCCTCTAACTCTTGATTTCAGCTCGAATAATAATCTCATTGTGAAATTGAGTCCTGAGTTGGGATTCTTTCTCTCTCACTCTCTCTCACTCTCTCTCTCTCTCTCTTCTCTCTCTCTCTTTCTCTCCCCCTCCCTATTTGCACTCACTCTCTCTAAATGAATGGAAGTTGTTAGTTATGTGTGAGACTGGGATATTAACCAAATACTCTAGTTCAAATGGAATTAAGTGACTGAGGGGAAGGAAAAAAAGGAAATCGGACCTTGACTGGAGAATGTAGGAACCAGGTTGCATCTGAAGGTGAAAGGGGTATTTTAGGTCATGGTGAGAGGGACAGTCCTGCAGAATGGTCCTGCTTCTTTTAAAAAAATAAAAATGTTTTTGAGAGAGAGCAAGAGAGCAAGCAGGGGAGGGACTGAGAGAGAGGGAGATACAGAATCTGAAGAAGGCTCCAGGCTCTGAGCTGTCAGCATGGAGCCCCATACAGGGCTCGAACTCAAACTGTGAGATCATGAACTGAGCAAAGTCAGATGCTTAACCGACTGAACCACCCAGGTGCCCCCATTCTTCTTTTATACACCAAGAGTGAGACTGGTGAGTCGGATATTCTTTCTCCTTCGGAAATATTCAGATAATTACTTTTAATCTTTTCTCACAGTTCGAAATTGTACAGAACGTTACGTAAGCATAAGATGTTCAGAAGAAGTCCTCATTCGGAGCAATGCCTGGCTGGCTTAGTTGGTTAAGCACCTGACTTGATTTCTACTCAGGTCAAGATCTCACAGTTCATGAGTTTGAGGCTGGCATCGGACTCTGTGCTGCCGGTGTGGAGCCTGCTTGGGATTCTCTCTCTGCCCCTCCCTGCTCTCTCTCTCTCTCAAGATAAATATTTTTTTTTTCCCCAAGGTAAATATACTTAAAAAAAGAAAAAGTCCTTATTTTGACTTTTCTTTACCATGCTATAAGTATTGAAGACTTAGTAGACCCAGTAGGGTTTGTCATAAATTTGAAAAGTTCTTTTTTTCCTATGGTTAGAGATAGAATCTTCTATTTGCCACTTTATAGGTGTATTTATGAAGATTCTTGGATAACTTCATTGCCCCATCTGTATTTTCCAACTAGGATTTAAATCTAACTTAGATGTAATAGTTGATGTTTGCTACATGATTCTGTGATTAGAAACATCTAACTCATCAGTCAATATTTTCAGTTAAAAGTTGCAAAGGTCGCTGTTTTGAGAGAACATTTGGAAACTGCCGCTGTGATGTTGCTTGCGTTGACCTTGGAAACTGCTGTCTGGATTACCAGGAGACATGTATAGAACCAGGTAAATGAAAATACTCAGGGGAAGAGATGATATAGGCATTAGTAAAAGAGAAAAAAAGTTCTGCATCTTTTAGAAATGTGATTTATCTCATTCACTTGAGATTTTTAAAAAATTGGCCTTTACATTTCCTTAGAGAAAAAATTACACATATTTTGCCTCTGTTAACACTTTATGGAGAGCAAAATTGTGGCCATTTTTAATGTATGCCGAGAGCCTGTATAATATAATTTGCACTTAAACTTCAAAAAGGCTTCTTGAAATTTTCAGTGTGGGTGGGCTCATTAAAACAAGAATTCTTAGACATACATTTCTTTTTATTGAAGTATGGTTGACATGGAATGTTAAATTAGTTTCAGGTGCACTAGTGATCTACTTAGACTTTAAAATAAACCCATCAGAATATGTAAATGTTCCATTTGATTTGGATTTCTCTACATAGGACATGGATATTTACTATTTAAATGGGAGTAAGCAAGATTCAGATTAAAATTTGAGAACCCTGAAAATGGCTGGTAGAGAAAACCAAGATCTATATATGAATTGTATAACAATCATGTTTGTCCATGTTTTCAAGTGATAGAATTCTGTTTTTTTTTTTTTTTTTTTAAGTGAAATAATAACAGTTGTTGCTTGCATGCTTTCTGTCTGTTAGTTCAGGTTGACCGCTGTGGTGACAGATTCTGTGAGTAACTATGACTTATGAAATAGTTCATTGTCTCAGAAGAGAACAGTTCTGTGTCTACTTCAGAGGTGTTACATTGGGACCGTAACACGTCTTTGTTATTTGTTTCTAGAACATATATGGACTTGCAGCAAGTTCAGGTGTGGTGAGAAAAGATTGCCCAGAAGCCTTTGCTCCTGTTCAGATGACTGCAGAGAAAAGGGTGACTGCTGTGTCAACTACGGCTCTGTGTGCCGAGGTCAGGTCCCTTGCACTCCTATCAGGCTCTGCAGCAGCCCAACATCCTCCTAGGTGTTAACTGGGTTTTGTGCTTTTAACATTTTTTTTTATCATTAGGATTCACATCTGTTGACCAACTATGTTAACTGAAAAAATATTTTGAAAAAATACTTTATTAGAGTTCAATTCAAAGAAAGAAAGTTATGTGATGAATCTTGTACCCATCAATCCATTTAAAAATCACTATCTACGCAGGGCAAATCTTGTTCTATCTATAGTCGCTCACTCGCCTGCTACCATCCCTTCATGTTATGTTGATATTAGCTACATATTTAATGCCGCCTTGTGGAAAGATCACTTTTGCAGTCCTGGCCATCTTTATGTTCCAGGTCCCTCGTAGTAAATGAGGGCAATGGCTGCCATGTGTTGAAAGACTGGATGTGAAATTACTGCCCAAGGTTCTAGGGTATTATGTAAACTGGTGCTATTGTGAGATTGCATCCAACCGTCCCAGGGTTCTTTGAAACTGATAAGAGAGGAACTAAGACATCAAGAATTTTATACTAGAAGTTGCTAGGTGGATAAATGGAGGGTTGTAAATGTTGGTTGAAAATAGGAACAACTTGAAAATGGAAAAGATGCCTTTTAAGTTCTCACAAATACAGTAATATGTTTGAGTCTTGCATGTAGTCTTACTTTCATTTTTTTCTTCATTCATTTATTTCTTCCCGGTATCAGCTATTATTTTGAAACATAATAACTTAATGTATTTATAGTTCCCTAATATGAGTCATGACCCATATTACCTATATGTGTGTTAACATATTTTGTTTTGGAATCTGTCCTAAGATGTCTCACAGCATCACGGTTACTGCCACTGTTCAATATGTTCACCTTGTTTTATTTCTTGAAAATATTTTAGGAGAGAAAAGTTGGGTGGAAGAAACCTGTGAGGACATTAATGAGCCAAAGTGTCCAGCAGGGTAAGATTATATTCTGAGATACTATTTCTTTTAAGGTACTATTTTTTTTTTTTTATCTTTCCAAGTTGAAAAGATAAAAAAAAAAAATCGATATTTTTTTTAGTCAGGCCTTGTGGTGGACATTTGTGGTATAGAGTCAATTATGGAATGATCCCCACTCTGGAAGTTAATGGAAAAAAGAGAGGTCACAACTATTCAGTCTTTAGTACTCAAGAGAGTTAGTGGAAGTGTTTTATCTTTCTCCTTAGGAAGAAAGGCCCTGTACTTTCATTTGTAGTATTGAAAGTTAAACCTGTAACAAGTTACTTTACAGCTTCCTTTTTATTTTTTATATTTTCATCTACTTACAAATTAGGGGGATAAGCAACATGTTTGTGAGAGAATGTTGCATCATTTTTATAATATTTGGGTTTTTTTGTCTTTAAAGTATTTTACACAGTACATTGTGTATACTAGGCCATCAAAAAATCTTGTGTGGAATTGAAAGGGGGAAATTTTGTGAAGATGTAACACATTTATCTTTGTTCCACTTGAGATCTACTGCTTTATAATTTGACTTACTCATCTTCAGAAACATATTTTTACCTTCTTATAGTAATGATTTTTTCCCAAACTATTAAAAATTTTAAAGCTGTACTTTAGCTTATTTTGTTTGTATATATAATTTATTTTTGCTTTATGTGTATTTTTCAAGATGAGAGAGTACATTTTTTGTTTAAAACAACAGTAATAGCAGCAGCAAAAACTAAACTCAAAAAAGCAAAAAATTCTAACAGAAGAGACTTCTTCAAAGGGAAGTCTCCTGTACCTTGAGCTGTCTTAAGTTCAAAGTATCTTGGAAAATTCAGACTTAGTGATTTTTGAATCTATCTTTTCCTTCTACATATTGATTATTATATTTCAGTTGTAATGTTGATCCTTTTAGTGGAAATGTAACTATTCTTTAGAATAAGATCATAATTTCGAACATGTTATACTGGAAATTGTTATCCAGTTTATTTTGCTAATGGTGCAATAAACTTTATGTTGTATATTGATTGAAAACAAATACTACACCATGATGGACCACTGAGACCCTAGGCAGTTGATTCTGGAATCTTCCAACTGAGCTATGGTACAAGTACTAGTTAGTGGAAGTCACATGCGAATTTTTATTTTCTTCCTTTTGTGTTTGCGTGCGAGGGTAAGCTAGGAGGAGGTAGAATTGAAAACGGCAAGGAGAGTTAAGCATTTGCTCTCAAATTTTAAATTACTGAGTAAAACTTTAAGTGGAAAGTTTTTTCACAGTTATCCTAAAGTGTTCAACTCCCTACTGTCTACCAGATACAATTAGAAGTTCAAAATTTCTGAACCATGCCCATTCTGGTTTGGCCATGTAACTCTTTACCATAGTTATTCACTTTGAGCACCTCAGTGTTCTGTGGGCTTTTCTTTGTTTTTTTGTTTGTTTGTTTTTGCCTCCTTTGGATTTGCACACCACACTGTGTGTGTGCGCGCGCGCGCGTGTGTGCGCGTGTGTTCGTACACACATGTGCCCTCATTGTTCATTTTTAGCTTTGGATCACTTTGTTTTGTTTAAATGTAGTGAATACATGTCAGACTCTTCTACTAAATAGTAATATATTTCAAATATAGTAAATTTCAAAATCAAATATTATATATAATGTTTGTGATATGAGGTACCATCTATTAGATACATGTAGAGACGGTATCCAAAAGTGGTTGTTCAGGAAAAAGCTCAATGGTAATAGAAACATAACTTAGAAAATGCTGTTTTACCATTTATTCTCCTGCAAATCGGGAAAATATTATTACATTTTTAGTAGCATTTGGTCCAGCTTTTGGAATAGCAGGAACCATGAATGGTTCTCCATATGGTGGTTCAAAATGCTACAAATACTTGATAAATACTATTAGATGATATAGGTAGATATATGTATATATGATATATAGTGAAATGTCAAATATATATATGAATATAAATGTAAAGTCTCCTTTATGAGGATGCTTGTTGAGCTTGTTAGCTTAATTTAGATTATATACTGACCTCAGTGAAAAATTTTCATGTTCTTCAATGGATGTGTATCTTCCTTCTGCTTCGTTAAACATTGGTTTTTTTTTTCCCCCCTTTCTTTCTCATTACCCAGGTTTGAAATGCCTCCTACCCTCTTATTTTCTTTGGACGGCTTCAGGGCAGAATATTTACACACTTGGGGCGGCCTTCTTCCTGTTATTAGCCGACTAAGTGAGTAACTTTAGAGTTCACTGTCACTTTCAGTGAAACAGACTAGGGAGACAGTCTTTTTTTGGAAAAATACTGGCAGAATGTGTTTTACCAAACCTCTTTGGTGAAGTAGTTGAAGCTGATAAGAAACTGGTTTCCAATATTGTAATTTCTTTGAAGTTGCCTTTTAGATACTTTTAAGATATTACAGGTATATGTATATACACACATACATATACACACATGCATAATATGTAGATGCACAGTTACATATAAATATATACATACACACATTAACTTGTATGTGTTTTTTCTTAGAATTTTGGATTACTTTTGTGGAAAATCATTTTATATCTTCAAATAGAATTTTAAAAACTGAAGATATTTCTGATATGAATTTAGTAGTGCTGACATGGAATATTTGCTAGCTATCTTATAGTACCATGTAGCATTCTTCAAAGAAATTGATTCACACAAGTGCTTAACTGAGTGGTTATTCTGTAAGTTATTGATGCAATAGTAGAATAGTCTTTTTAATAGTTCAGTAATTCCAGTGGAACGCTAAACTGAAATGGAAGTATAAATACAACTATTTTAGAGTTCTGAATTCTAAAATACTATTTCTTAGTCTTGAGTATATGAGATTAGTTTAAACCTTAAAATCGCTCTCGGTAAATACATGTCTACATTTACTATATACTTCTTTTATGAGAAACCAAAATAATTGGGAAATCTTTTTAAAATTTCAGATTTTTAAAAAATATTTGTTTATTTTGAGAGAGAGAAATAGAGTGAGCAGGGAAGGGGCCGAGTAAGAGGAAGACACACAATCCGAAGCAGGTTCCAGGCTTTGAGCTGTCAGCACAGAGCCCAATGCGGGGCTTGAACCCACGAACTGTGAGATCATGCCGAAGTCGGATGCTTCACCAACTAAGTCACCCAAGTTCCCAAAATTTCAGCTTTTAATTTCTATCTAGAAGAAAATAGTTTTTATAAATAATCATTTGACATGGAAAAAAAAAGTATTTAACCGAAAGCATGCAAGGGCAAGGAAGGCTCTATTCTGATCAGGCCCATGTGCTTTGAAGCTCGAATCTGGCCCTTAGTTACCATTAAGAGGAAAGTTTGTTTCAGTGGCACCAAATATATCCTGAGTTCAGAATTAAGGGGTTGTAGCTACATATATGTGAAGTGTAAAATAAATCAGTATACCATTTGCCTGAGCCCCAGCTTTGGATAATTGGAGAATATACTCTAATTCTGCACTGTTTGGATGGCATTGAGATAGAGAGACATGTGACAATCTGAGGAACATTTTTGGCAACGATGTATTGAAATGCTAGAATCATTAGGTTTATGTGTTTTTTTGTTTTTAGTAGTAGAGGCAGGAGAAAATGAGCATGACACCAGGGCTAAATCTGGAACAGTCTGACTTCTGTTCTATCTCTGACTTGAAGCCAGAAGATGCCTTTTCGTCTCACGAGCACTGTTGAGTGTCCGGAGTGAGCTGCTTCTGGATTTTCAGACTGGGACTTTGCCACCCCAGCTACTGCCTCACCCTTGTTTTAACTTTGCAGATTTTGCTACTCCTGTGATTTGTTTTTTTCCTTTATTATTATTTTTTAAAATTTAAATTCAAGTTAGTTAACATTCAGCATAGTCTTGGCTTCTGGAATAGAACCCAGAGATTCATAACTTACGTACAATGCCTAGTGCTCATGCTATCAAATGCCCTCCTTAATGCTCCTCACCCACTTAGCCCATCCTCCCCACCCAACACCCCTCCAGCAACCCTCAGTTTCTTCTCTGTATCTGAGTCTCTTATAGTTTGTCTCCCCTTCTGTGATTTGATCTTATTTTTCCCTTTCTTCCCCTATGCTCATCTGTTAAGTTTCTCAAATTCCACATATGAGTGAAATCGTATGATGCAGTTTGTTTTTAAATTCCCTCCATAATAAGTATGTGATCACCAAGTAACGTAATACAAAGATCTGGTAAGCATCATTATCACAAATTGTCCATCTGGAATTTAATGTTATTGATAAGTATGAGATAATTATTTCACAGGCTTAATTATTTATTTTGTTTGATATTTGTCTGAGGAAAATTAACATTGAATTTGAATATACAATGTTGCTTTATAATTAACCCTAAATTGTCATACGGTCATAAATCCTTTCTGGGTTAATTTATACTTACTTGGTACCAAAGCTAGATGAAGTAAACAGATTATCAATTGCATTTAGTAACAATCTTTAATTTTTTTCCTTTGTAGAAAACTGTGGAACGTATGCCAGAAACATGAGACCAGTATATCCAACAAAAACGTTTCCCAATCACTACAGCATTGTCACCGTAAGCTCCAAGTTTCAACTTCTTTATGTTCACAGAAGTGAGATGTAAATGTTACATTTTGTGAGGGAATAATTAGACATCAGATTGGAAAAATATGTAGTTAAGCAGGGAAACCTACGTTTTGGTCTTTGCCTCTGCCACCAACTAATTATAGTTGGGGGAAGGTCTCTTTCCTTCTGGTCTCAGGTTTTCCATTTGAAAAGAGATGACTAAAGACTCCAAGAAATGAGTTCTAGATTTTCTTTCAGCTTTAGGATTCTCCGATTTTTTGATGTCTTATTTCTTTTTACGGTTTTGTAACTTGCTTTGTTGGTACAGATCTGTCCTACACTCACAGGTTCTCAACTTGGGCCAGTCATCTTGATGGACGAGTTTAAGCAAGCCACTTTGCCTGACTCTAGGCTTACAGCCCTGTTTTTGTTTCAAGTTTGCCAATTTAATTGGAGTCAGGCGTTAGGGTTCAAGGGTTCATTAGGCATTAGGGTTCAAGCCAGAAAACCAATTTGTTAGCTTGCATTAATGCAAGCTCTTCTCAGACTCAACCAAAACAGTTTGTTGTACAGAAATGCTTTACTCAGCGATGCAAAGGGAAAATGGAGCACTTTTTTAGAAATTGAGAAGGCTGCCTATTAACATAGGCCCTTATGCATAGCATTCCTACTTACTTTCTCCTGCTACATAATTTAAAGCACAAATACTTTACAAACTCTTGAGTGGTTGGTTGTATTTTAATAATATCATAGCTTTGTCCTCTCTTCCCCTTAAACTCTGTTAAGTTCCTTATAGCTTCAGTTAAATGTTTGTCTTTGATTTTGGTTTGTGACTTTAACATTGGAAAAACTTAAACTTGCATAAAGAAAACCTGTTTTTATATTTTTTAGGGGCTTTATCCAGAATCCCATGGCATAATTGACAACAAAATCTATGATCCCAAGATAAACGCTTTCTTTGCACTTAAAAGTAAAGAGGTCTATAATCCTAAGTGGTACAAAGGAGAACCAGTGAGTTGTTTGTTTTAGCTACTAAGATAGTCTTGTTTTCAATTGTTCTCTGTTTCATTCAGAGTAAAATACCAAATTCTCTGGAGCTCTTAACCTACTTCATTTATTGTGTCTGTGGCCATCCTTTTGTAAATGGAGATAGATGCTGATAATCTTAAACTCTTGTATCATTGTGTAATGAGTAGTTTATGTCATAACTGGGTTTGGTAATTCTGAACCATTTTTCATTTCTGTTTGATTCCACCGTCTAGTAGTAGTCAGGGGGCAATATTTTGATTCATATAAAACCAATTATTTCTGAAAGAAATAAACTTTGACTTTATTTCTATTTGCTAACACAAATATTCTTTCTGGCCATGATAGATATGTTCTGTATTTTTCAGAATTTTCAAAAAAAGCTCCTGGGATCTCTTGATATTTCTCTTAGAAGAAAAAACATGATGTGTAATTTATAGGGTATAAATTCAAAATTTAGTGCTGATACTTAAAGCTATGTGACTTTGGGCAACTTACTGTTTTGCCCGTATTTAGAACTATAATTGGCAATAAGTGCTTAATAAATATTAGTTACATAACAAAAATGTCAGAAAATTAAACACATGTATATTTGGGAAAGTTTTTCTTCTTTCAAGGGGAACCGCATTAAGTAGGGTTGTGGCTCTGAAACTTGCAGCAGAGATTTCCAAAAATGGACTGTCTATATCTTTTAGGTTAACTTAAGCTCTAATTATTGCATTTTATTTTGCTGCTGTTCAGAGTCATATTAAGTGATTATTTTATAGTCTCACTGCTAGAGCTTGTTAACTTCCAAACATTCTAGCACTTGAGAAACACACTGATGTTACATGAACACATACTGTCCTAAGAGATGAATAGTTGTGTACTTTTCTGACTTGCCTTCATTTTCTTTCTCAGATTTGGATCACTGCTAAATCTCAAGGCCTGAAAAGCGCCTCATTTTTTTGGCCAGGATCAGATGTGGAAATTAATGGAATTCGCCCAGACATCTATAAAATGTATAATAGGTATGTATAGATGCACAGCCTTTTAATCTCAACTTCTCCTTTTTATCAAGTGCTAAGTTCTAACGTTTGCATGATAGGCTGAAAAATGAGGGTGGTCAGAATCAGAACTCTATCTCCGGTACCTTTTAGGTGGAAGATAAATGAGTTTTGAATGGATGGATGGAGGTTTTCTAGAAAGTGCTGGTTACATGTTAGAGTTTGCATTTAGGTCTTTGGGCAGGAATAAAAAAATGAGGCTGTGGTGACTGACTCCCAACTTTTTAAAAAGAGTCATAAATAAGTGAGTTCTCCATGAGGTACTGTTTCTGGAATGTACAGACACACGCGTTATTCGTGTGGTAGCAATTGCTGTTCTCAGATACAGGAATAATGTTATCAGGTAGGTGTAAGAAGCACATTTTTAAACCTAGCTGCTGCTTTCATTGGAATGCTTATGGGGGATACTATTTAGAACTGTAATTGCCAACAAATGCTTAATAAATGCCACTTATATAACAAAAATGTCAGCAAATTAGACATGTGTCTTCATTCTTTTCCCCAGATTAAAGCTTCCCCAGTATAAAGCTTAACTTTTGTCCCTTTATTGGGAAAACAAGTTTGTGTTTTCAAATAAAACTTTTACATTGTTTCAAACACAATTAACACATGTGATTGCTTTAGTCTTTCAGTGTGCTTTTCAATAAGAAAGACATTTTAAACTCAAGACAATTGTCACAGACTGTTTCATTTTGTTTATGTTTAATTTTAGTTCAATACCATTTGAAGAAAGGATTTTGGCTGTTCTTAAGTGGTTGCAGCTTCCTAAAGGTGAAAGGTATGTAGATTATTAATTTGTATGTTAACTTACTCCTTTGTTTTATAGAAATCACACTATTTAAAAATATTTAAAAATAAGTAGCAAGAAAACTTTGCAGTTGGCTCTGGCATTTTATATCCAAATGAACTCTTTAGGGAGCTCTTATAGCCGCCATTTTGAATAACTCCAATCCTGCAAATTATTTCTCAAATGTTAACCCCAGTGTTGTAGACTTTTTAATCACTATCGATTGTTAAATTATACTTTTCCATTCTATTTTACAATGTGTTTATAAAATATTACATTTTGATGCTGTTTGATTTAGACCACACTTTTACACTCTGTATTTAGAAGAACCAGATTCTTCAGGTCATTCATATGGACCAGTCAGCAGTGAGGTAAGTACCTTTTTATCAGTGATTATTTCATCAAACCTGGTGTAATCGGACGTAACTTTGCTTTGAAGCAGGTTTCTAGACCATTCTAGCAAGATTCCATGATTCTGGGAAGAATACTAAGCACAGTTTTACTAAAACAAAGGATGTACTCTATTAAAAATATCTGTTTTGTGTATACTTTTCCACAGCGCTAAATTGAACCAATCATAAATTCTGTATTCTCATTTCCAAAGCCTTTATCTATTCAATTTTTCCCTACATTGGCCCAAAAGGGTCTTTGGAAGTTTTATAAATGTGTAAGACTCCAATTTTCTTTTTTAAATCTTAATTTATTTCATTCTGTGTTAAACAAGAGTGTGGATAGCAAAGGTTCAGATAGCCAGGATTCCAGCCTGTACGTAAATTGGTTTCTTTTTGTTTTCTTCTTTTTTTTTTTTTTTTTTTTAAGATTTTTAATGTTTATTTTTTGTGACAGAGAGAGAGACAAAAAGCGAGCAGGGGAGGTGCATAGAGAGACACACAAAATCTTAAGCAGGATCCAGGCTCTAAGCTGTCACCACAGAGCTTGATGCAGGACTTGATTTCATGAGCTGTGAGATCATGCCCTGAGCCAAAGTCAGATGCTTAGCTGACTGAGCTAGCTGACAGCACAGAGCCTGATACGGGGCTCGAACCCATGAACCGTGAGATCCTGACCTGAGCTCAAGTCAGACGCTTAACCAGGCGCCCCCATGGTTTTATTGAACTAGGAAGCTAGAAATGGAGGAACAGCTCATGGACTAAGGCTGTCAACATAAGATCTTATTTGACCTGACACCCTTTTAGGAACTTAACCCACCCTGGTTTAGGTTTGTAATCAGTATAGTGCTTTGAAAGATCAAATACTGCTTTCAGTTTTGTGTGGCCGTAGAATTTTTGTATCTTAGAGTAGAGGAAGCATTGGAACAAAAAATGATTTTAGTTTCTTTCTTTGTACTTTTGAGCTAACTTCTTTTATGATGTATCTTTTATCTGTGATCCAAGATCAAGAAACAAGAAGTAAGGATCTATGAATATTTGTGGTCATGATGAAAGGAAGAAGAGGTTAGCCTGGGTCCCTAACCTCAGAATCCCCCATGTGACCCTAAGATAAAAGAATAGCTAGGATTTCACCTCAGTCTTCATAGTTGGTGAGTCTGGGTCTCTTTAGCGCAGAGTCAAGACCAGAGACTATTCCAAATGTCTGCTGTGTGCTCTGGTTTTCAGTGTTACTTGCTCTCAATGCTTACATCAGCAACAGCAGAAGGAAGGGAGAACATATGCCCATTTTCTTACTTGAATTTAAAACACCTGCCTAACCATCTTTTCCTGGTTTCCCTTACCCTGGGTTTGCTCCAGTTTTGCCCTTTTTAAAGAATGGGTGCCTCTCGGGTGCCATCTTTCTCAGATATAAGAGAGAAGAGAGAAAGGGAAGGCAACCATCCATTTAGGTCTCTATTTACTCTCTATGTTCTTTCCATCAAAATCCATCCTCAGGAGCTCTAATGTAGTTAGTAATTCCACATGCCCTTGCTCTGCTTTTGTCCTTCAACTAAGCAAAAATGTTCCTTAGAGGTGGGCTAAGGAAGACGCATGGCCAGCAATTGGTGACATGGAAGTTTTGTGTCAGTGTTATCTTGGTTTGATAACCAGATTGTTGTATAATTTTTATTTCACTAAATTCACTGACACGACTTGGGTCTAGGTCAATTGTCCTCTTAGTAAGTCTAAGGATCATTTTATAATTGATAATCAGTTCATATAAAAAGATCATGGAAAAAGTCAGTGCTGCTTTTTTAAATTTTTTTTTTTTTTTTTATGTTTTATTTATTTCTAGGAGAGAGAGAGAGACAGCGTGAACAGGGGAGGGTCACAGAGAGGGAGTCACAGACTGAAACAGGCTCCAGGCTCTGAGCTGGCAGTCAGCACAGAGCCCGACGCGGGGCTCGAACCCACGAACCGCGAGATCATGACCTAAGCGAAAGTCGGACGCTTAACCGACTAAGCCACCCAGGCGCCCCAGTGCTGCTTTTTACTAGTTTCACTGAAGATTTTCTGAAGGACTAGTTTTGTGATTCATCTTCATTCAAGATTGAGCCCATTACTTTTCATATCATAGTAACCAGCTTGCAAGCTCTGTAAAATTCACATATTCCTGGCAATCAAAACCCACTTTATTTTAATACTTAAAAACTCCAACTTTCATTACGTGGGTAGCTTTGAGTGAAGACCATATTGAAGGAGGTTGTTTCATTAATACAGTGGAATAAATTAACTCTAGAGATAAAGATTGATTGATACATTATAGAAAGCACATGTAAAGCTGCAAAGAATTTTCCTCAGGTGGTTTTGCAAAGAGAGCCAAAGAGAGAAATGTCAAAAGCAAGTTGGTAAAACCATTTGCTATTCTATGTATCCTTGTGATACACGTGTGCAAAATACATGCACACCTTTTTAAGGAATAATAGGTTGTATTCCTAGGAGTTGTAATTAAATTTTTTTTCAGTGTTTGTTTATTTTTGAGAGAGAGACACACTAAGCATGAGGGAGGGAGGGGCAGAGAAAGAGGGAGACCCAGAATTTGAAGCAGGCTCCAGGCTCAGAGCCAAATGCGGGGCTGGAATCTATGAACCTTGAGATCGTGACCTGAGCCAAAGTAAGAGGCTTAACCAACTAACTGGGCCACCCAGTCTCCCCCTAGGAGTTCTAATTTTAAAAATCAAACATAATTATAAGAAGCATTTGATGAATAATTTTTAACATTTTGGCAATTTAGACAATCAAATCAGCCAGTGACATATCCAGTACGTAGGATTGAGTATGTACGGAATTTGGAACCCTCTTTTTATTAATTGTCATTATCTTAACTGACGTGTCCCAGCCTAATGTAAATCAATTCATCATAGGAGTTGCACCCACTGAACTTTTCCTATAATAGAAATAGTTTTACATAGAAATAGCCATTAGGAAGGAATTCATCCCATGAAATTGGTGCCCTTTCTTAGGTCATCAGAGCATTGCAGAGGGTTGACAACATGGTTGGTATGCTGATGGATGGTCTAAAGACGCTGAACTTGCATCAATGCCTGAACCTCATCCTTGTTTCAGATCATGGTAACCTGAATTTTCATCATTTACCCTTCAGGTTAAATGGTGCCCCCCAAAAAAGGCTTCCTTGATTGGTTATTATTTCATCATTTCTTCTGATTGTTATAGTTACTTCCTTTTCTTAAAATGTAGTTTGTTGTGGAAAGTGTTTAGGAAAAAAAATATAGAATATAAAGTACAAATAAAGCACAGAATTCACATCTATCAACGAAAATGCAGCCATCTCCTGGTTTCAGCAAGGTTTATACGAGGAATTTTGAATAGTTAATTTTAGCACTTTGTTAATTTCATTTTTACTTATTTTGACCTTTAGAACATGTTTGTGTAACAGTACAGAAGCAGTGAGTGTACAAGAAAAAAGAAAAGTCCTTTTTGTTTTTTCTTGTTATTGTTTGTGTCAGAAATAATTACTAAAAGCTATTTCTAGAAATAGCTGTGAAAAGTTCTGTACCAAAGAAAGTGCAATTCTGGAATGAGACCGAGAATTTTATCCTACCAGTTAACATTCGAGGTGATCTTGGGAAAACAACTAGGCTTTGCTATTTAGTCCGAAGCTGTTTGATCCCTCCTCACTCACATAAAGATACTGTAATACCTAAATACGAAGAAACATGAAACTAATTGTGGATGAAGGGGGAAATATTTTTTGAATATTTTGATGTGGTAGATACAACTGAAATTCTGTGTCTTACCAACTAGATGTTTAACTCACATGAGCACCAACAACATATTTATTGAATTAAATTCTGGAAGTGAAAGAAATTCTCTTCTATGTGTTGTAACATGTTTGGGGACTTTTTCCTCTAGGCATGGAACAAGGCAATTGCAAGAAATTTGTGTATCTGAATAAATATTTGGGAGATGTTAAAAATATTAAAATTGTATATGGGCCTGCAGCCCGCTTGAGACCCACTGATGTCCCAGATAAGTACTTTTCATGTAAGTATACATGGACACTAACTTTGGATATGACTACATTCAGAATACATTCCTCTAAATTATTGTGTCTCCATATTAAAGTGCATCTAGTGAATTTCCTTTTCATGACTAAATGTCAAATGCATATCTTCTGCACCCAAAGGGATTTTATACAGGACCCAGGTCTAACCACTTATCGCTAAGCATATTTTGTGTGCGCTCAGTACATTTTTATGTTGTAGTATGTGTTTTACTGGTATTGGGTTTGAGATAACTTGTACAAGAAACAAAACAAAACAAAAACAAAACTTAGGAGAAAAAGTTCAGCTGCGTTTATTCAAGTTTAATTAGTGATATTACATTATAATAGCTTAGAGCTCTCATAAAATAATATTCTGTTACAAGGAGGAATTCAGGAAATTCCATAATTCTTCCAATTCTATAAACAGCTTGTTTCTGTCTTCAGAAATGACTTTCCTTTACCATTCCAGAACAGAATCAGAAAGTGTTTCGTAAACAGAGAGGAAATTTCAGTTCTGTCTTGACTAAATGTGCAATCCAAACTGCCAAGAAATCTTTTAAACTATTAGTTCTTTTCCAAGTCAAGTCCATTTCCTAACTGCACCTCTGTTACATACTGCTTTTTGATTGCTGTCCTTGGCAATTCTCATACCTAGAGCGAGTCTTGTTTATCTTTATGTTATAGTTAACCTTGAAACAGAAAGGGAAGAAAAGCTTTTCTGATATTTATCAGAAGTGGTTAGGTTTGGAAACTGCAGTGTAGAATATTCCAGTCGATACTATTGAATATACATGAGGAGAAATAGATTCACTCCAGGAGAATGGTTATGCAGATATTAATCTTTGTATTAACATAGTGACATAAACATAGACTTTATATATATGCATGGCAAGTTTTAATTAGTGGGTTTTTAAACTATAAAAGTAGTATACAACTGTTATAAAACCTGTTATAAAACCATACAGACTGAGGCAGTGCCCAGAGACTTTTGGAATGGCTAAACGTTGACCGCACCCTTCTCTTATTAGGCCTCTGTTACTAAAATTAAAGGAAAAATTATATGTATATTTACTTATAAATATACATACGTAAAATATATATGCAAAACATTTTCTTTTTTTCTGAAAATTTTTTGCAACTTTTGTGAAGTATGGCTAGAAGAATGTTTCCAAAGCTAGACATACATTGATTTGTAGCACAGAAGACAACTAAGCAATCTCTCAACCACAGGTGCTATGCAAATTCATATATGCAAATTTGCTATGCCAATTCAGTTACAAAACTCCTCTACTTGCCCTGTCTTGTAAGTTCCCCAGCATCCTTTTTATTTGGAAATTCTGGAATTATCAAATATCAAAATATGTAAAGTAACAATTTCCCTAAAGCGCCCTAATTCCCACCTCATATCCTTTGTCTAGAGATTAAATGCTGTTAGGCTTGGAATGTCTTCCCAAGTATCTGCTACCTTTTTTAAAACAAATTTTACACTAGGAAATCATACGAGACCTAGATGCATGGATATATAGATGGATGGCCAGATGAGTGGACACAACATATGGATGAACAGATGGATGGATAGATATTCTCTAACTTTTCATTTAACACTATGACATGATTTCAGAGGCATGGGGTGGTTCCTAATGATCTCATTATTGCCAATGACTAATTCAAATAAGCTGTTTGGAACCTGCTTTGATACTTAGATATAGAGCTTAAGTCTGACATTCAACATTTTCATTGAATTTTTGTTTTCAGTTGTAGCACACGATCAATGATTAATTCTTATCTTTGTCCCCCTTCAGTTGACTATGAAGACCTTGCCAGAAATCTTTCTGTGAGTGTATTCATTTTTCCCTTATTTAGTTATTGTTAGTTTTGTTTAATATATATTTATATAAAAAAGAACAGTATCTGTTCTTATGATTTTTTTCCATTAGATTTTTTGAGTATGTGGGCCAACATTAAGAGCCCTATAGTTTTAAAAGATTTTTAAGGATATATCCCAATAAACAAGCATTGAAAATTTTTAAGAATTCATTGTTGTACTGTTAGCATTATTATGTATTTCCTACCAGTTTTTATGCCCACTTAAAAATTAAATTTTTGGGGCGCCTGGGTTGCTCAGTCGGTTAAGTGTCCAACTTCCGCTCCGATCATGATCTCATGGTTTGTGGGTTTGAACCTCGCATGGGGCTCTGTGCTGAAAGCTTAGAGCCTGGAGCCTGCTTCGGATTCTGGGTCTCCCTCTCTATCTCCCTGCCTCTCTCCCGCTCATGGTCTGTCTCTCTCTGTCTCAAAATAAACATTAAAAAAAGGAGCACCTGAATGGCCCTGACTTCGGCTCAGCTCAGGTTATGATCTCCCAGTTCGTGGGTTTGAGCCCCACGTCGGGCTCTGTGCTGACAGCTCTGAGCCTGGAGAATGCTTCAGATTCTGTGCCTCCCTCTCTCTCTGACCCTCCCCTGCTCATGCTGTTTCTCTCTCAGAAATAAATAAAACATTAAGAAAAATAATAAATTTTTGTCTTGATGATTCATCTATAGTACGTTTTTTAACTTCTGTTTTATTTGTTTATTCATCTACTCATTAAAGTTCATTTATTTTGAGAGAGCACAGCAATGGAGGGGCAGAGAAGGGGAGACGGAATCCCAAGCAGGCTCTGCACAGTGTCTGCACAGAGCCTGACGTGGAGTCCAACTCATAAACTGTGAGATCATGACCTGAGCCGAAAATCAAGAGTTAGACCCTTAACTGACTATACCACCCAGGTGCCCCTATATTTTTAAATATTAAAGACAATTCTTACCATTGCAGTGATAAGAATGTTTGAAAATAGTAATAACTCAAATATAACTGAGTGACAAAGTCTTAAGAGTTTTGGGTTTTTTTATGTAGCAATTATTTCCTGTCAAAAAATAACTATTGAATAGTTGGGAATAGTCCTAATAATGTAATGTATATGTATAATGTATACATAATGTATAATAGTGTACATTATACAAATAGTAGGAAGTCAGTTATTTTTGTATCTGTGACTTACAGAGCAGGCTGGTATAATTTTCATCAGAAAAAAAAATCTTACAGAAAGTAAACCGTTTCAAGAGAAGTTTATGGAAATGAGTTTTTCTTTACCTTTTGTAATTCCAGTGCCGGGAACCAAACCAGCACTTCAAACCTTACCTGAAGCATTTCTTACCGAAGCGTTTGCACTTTGCCAAAAACGATAGGATTGAGCCCTTGACATTCTATTTGGATCCTCAGTGGCAACTTGCATTGTAAGTTCTGATAGTTTCCAGGCAAACCTAGCCTGATATGTTAGTTATTCTGTGTAACTTTTGGGCTCTTTTCAACAATGTTGTTACATGAAAACTGTGCGAATATGATTCTCTTCACTCTGTGTCCCGGGTCCTCAATCTGGGATTGACCTTTTGGGATCAAACCATTCTTTGCATTCTTTGTTGTGGAGGGCTGTCCTGTGCATTGTGGGAAAGCACCCCTGGCTTCTACCCTCTCGACAAAAAAGCACCCTTTCTAAACTTGGGCCAACCATCTGCAGACATTGCCAGAGATTCCCTGGGGAAAGCCATCCACCCCCAGCTGGGAACCACTCCTCTGCTCACGTTTATATTGATTATTTTTGTTTACATTAGTGTTACCACTTGCCATCATATATCTTCTGCACATTACAGTTATCCTAATAATACCTTCAGATCCAGTAAATAATTGGCAAAGCCCCTTTATGATGAGCAATGGCTTTCTTTATTTTACAGAGTTGGTATTTCATCTCAGTTTATTGATGTGTTGGAAAATTATTCGGATGGTTAATATTGTTAATATCTCAAAACTTGATGATTAACTCTTGGATGGTTGCTGAGAAGCCAGGGATAATAAATAACCCCTGTCAAGCGAAACCTAAGCAAAGACCCGGGATTCACTTAAGAGTTTCACTGTCCCTGCTTTTAATAGCTGTGTTTGGAAGGGATGGTCCTGGCCCTCATGGAAGAAACAATAACAAATATCTACTATATTCTAAAGGTTTCTTTAGGCTAAGCCATTTAATTTGTTGTTGTTTTTTTAAATTTTTTAAAAATGTGTTTTATTTCTGAGAGAGACAGCGTGAGCAGGGGAGGGTCAGAAGAGAGGGAGACAGAGAATCTGAGGCAGGCTCCAGGCTGTGAGCTAGCTGTCCTCACAGAGCCTGATGCAGGGCTGGAACTCACGAACCCTGAGATCATATCCTGAGCCTAAGTCAGACACTTAACTGACTGAGCCACCCAAACAACCCAATAGGACAAAACTGAAACAAAGATAACTACATTGCCAGTTTTACAGCTTGTAAATAGCATAGTCAGGGTTCAAAACTAGTTTTGTGTTAGTGCTAAGTGGTTTTCTCTTCTTCTATGCTATATTGCAGTTTCTAGTTGATTTGTCTGAAAAAGATAAGGGTGGCCCCTCAATGCTTTTCAAAGCCAGGTGGTTTTATTTACCAGTTTTGGTTTTTTTCTTTTTTAAATGTTTTTTTTTTTTTTTTTTAATGTTTTATTCACTTCTAGGAGAGACAGAGAGAGAGAGACAGCGTGAGCAGGGGAGGGTCAGAGAGAGAGGGAGTCACAGACTGAAACAGGCTCCAGGCTCCGAGCCGGCAGTCAGCACAGAGCCCGACGCGGGGCTCGAACCCACGAACCGTGAGATCATGACCCAAGCGAAAGTCGGACGCTTAACCGACTAAGCCACCCAGGCGCCCCTTAAATGTTTTTTATTTATTTCTAGGAGAGAGAGAGAGAGAGACAGCGACAGCGTGAGCAGGGGAGGGTCAGAGAGAGAGAGGGAGTCACAGATTGAAACAGGCTCCAGGCTCTGAGCTGGCAGTCAGCACAGAGCCCGACGCGGGGCTCGAACCCACGAACCGCGAGATCATGACCTAAGTGAAAGTCGGACGCTTAACCGACTAAGCCACCCAGGCGCCCCTGGTTTTGGTTTTTTTAAACAAAATAGTTAACTCCTTATTAACAGAAATACTGTCGTGATTTTAAATTTTGCACTATGAATAGACTCTACATCATTAATTCATATTATGTCAAAATTAGGAGTCCTTCAGAAGGGAAACATTGTGGAATTGGATTCCATGGTTCTGACAATATAATTTCAAATATGCAAGTAAGTAAATCTGTTATACTTAAAAAATAAGTTTGTATCTGAAGAAAAACTGATATACAAAGTTTAGATTTAGAGATACAGATTGTGATTCTGTCTTGGATGAGAATTAAGCATATGGTTTTATATCCCTCTTTTATTTTGGTCATTATATTAATTGAATTTGTTAAAATCTTATATTCATGTTTCAGGCACATATGACTTACTTATAAGACTTATACCTCATACTAAATTTCTGATAATTAGCTTGCTTATGTTTGTGTTCCGTTAAGAATATTGCTCCCCAGTAAATGAAAGCTGGTGATTTAATAGGAGAAAAGATAATCCTATTTCTTCTAAATGAAGATAATGCCTTACTTTCTTCTAGCAATTTAAAAGTTCAAAATACACTCGCAACAATTATTTAATTTGATCCCTACTGCACTGTGCAGGATGGGCAGAGTGACATTTATTTCCCATTTCACAGATGAGGAACAATTTCATCATCTATCTCTTCTGAGTGTCAAGGCAGGAATTACAGTAAAGCAGAGAGAAATATTCTCCATGTCCTTAGATTATGTGTGCAACAGAGGTTAACACAGTATCCTATGAAGTCTGTGGGCGCCATATTTTTCTGATATCTTAATAATAGCCATTTTATGTATGTTCACTGTTGATAATTATTTTCACCAGCTACATATTTAGCTGATATGAACTAATAAACGGTTACTTTTCTGGCCCATCTAGGCCCTCTTTATCGGCTATGGACCTGGATTCAAGCACAGCTTTGAAGTTGACTCTTTTGAAAATATTGAAGTCTATAACTTAATGTGTGGTAAGTGTGAACAGGCTTTCATTTCTTCTGAAAACGGAACTGGAATAGGATTCTGAAAAGGAAGTCACGCGGTGGGGACCTTTGTAGAGATGGTGATGAGGTGAGACAGATCTTCACATTTAAAATTTTCACCTTCCTGACCCAGAGTCCTTGGGAAAAAAAAATAGGTAGCTTATGCCATTTGATCACCGATGTTTCTTGCACTGGTATGCACACAGGTAAACTGCAACACCGAGAGTTATGGGGACTGTATATACCCAGTGTCTAGTACTTTGCCAGGCCTTCGGCTTAATTATTTGACAATTGGCTCAGTTTTGGGGTGGAGCCTGAGAAAGAGTTTGGAGTCTGTGAAGGGAACACGAAACAAGCAGATGCTCTGGCATCAATCATAGTGGATGATGATGTCACAGTTGTAGAGATGGAGGAAGACCCATTAGATACATTATTGATTTACTTTGTACTTTCTTAGTTAATACCTTTATGGTTGGATATTATATTTTAAATATTACTTCTTTAATGACACTAGGCATTTGCAAAACCTGAAATATGTCCTAAGTTTTACTTTCAGTGAGAGTCTATATACTTAGATGAATTAATATATCTTAAAGCTCTTAAGATAGTGCCAGGCATATCCTAAGTGCTTTACTATATAAGTGTTTGCTATTGTTATTATCAAGAGCATGAGGTTTAGACTCAGACAAAGCTGGTTTTGAATCCTAGGTCTTCCACATTTGTAGCTTTGAGCCCTTGAGCAAAGTACTGTGATTATTCATCTACCAAATATTGACAAAAACTTGCTAAATTATTCTGAGGATTAATTAAGAAAAATATATTAGCACAGTGATTGACATAAGTATGTAATTGGGGTAACTATAGTTATTATACACTTTAGACTTCAGAAGTTTCCATAGAGAAGTACAGCATATATATTAGTAATTCCATTAGAAGAGTGTAGTCATAAACTCTCTCAAATTCAAGAGAGTTTTATAGTTTTATTTTGGGTAGAGAGTAAAGAACTCTTATATGCATTTAGCTTTTAAAAAATAAAATAGTATAAGTCTACCATTTATTTGGTTTTGAAACCTCTAAGTAACCATTTACCATTTTTGGCATTTATGCAGATTTATTGAATTTGATACCTGCCCCTAATAATGGAACTCATGGAAGTGTTAACCACTTTCTAAAGAATCCTGTCTACACTCCAAAGAATCCCAAAGAAGCCCAGTCCTTGGTACAGTGCCCCTTCACAAGAACGTCCAGATATAACCTTGACTGCTCATGTGATCCCTCAGTAAGTATCAACAAAAGCCTAGCCTACTTTGTGTGATTTTTACAGCACCCTCTGCATAGCATGTAGTATAGAAACACTTCATCAAATTTCAAATGTATCAGTGAGCATAATATATATTTATGTTTAATTCTAATGTAACACATGCAGCCCTTTTATTATTTATTTTTCCTCTTCCGGGTTTTTTCATTTTCACAATTAAAAAAAAATTTTAATGTTTTATTCTGAGAGAGAGACAGAGACAGCGTGAACAGGGGAGGGTCAGAGAGGGAGATACAGAATCAAATGATTTTTAAAAAAAATTTTTAAATGTTTATTTATGTTTGAGACAGACAGAGCAGGGCAGGAGCAGTGAAGGAGACAGAATCTGAAGCAGGCTCCAGGCTCTGACCTGTCAGCACAGGGGCTTGAACCCACAAGTTGTGAGATCATGACCTGAGCAGAAGTTGGTCACTTAGTCTGAGGTACCCAGGTGCCCCCGGGTTTTTTGTTTGTTTGGTTTTTTTTTTTTTTAAATGTATTTAGTTTTGAGAGATATAAAGTGCAAGTTGGGAATGGGTAGAAAGCAAAGCACAAAGCAGACAGTGTGAAGCAGGCTCTACACAGTCAATGCAGAGGCTGTCACAGGGCTCGAACCCATGGACAAGGAGATGGTAACCTAAGAAGTTCACCCAGGTGGCCCTCAACTTATGTTTTTATCCCTAAGAGCTGTGACTTGACTTGGGTGCAGGTCGGGAGAAGTGCAGCTAAGTTCTGCAGCATCCTGAATCGTGGAATCTGTGCTGTTAACCTAGCAGTGAGGTCTTAATTATAAACCAACCACAGTATTCTTTTCCTAAAATATATCTCAGTTTATTTTAAAGTATTTTTTTATGCTTATTTATTTGTTTTCAAAAAGAGAGAGATTTTAAATTTAGAGGCAAAATAACATTTCTCTGGTATGAAATGGATAAATGGCATTTTTTTTTAAGTTTATTTATTTTGATAGAGCCAGAAACAGCACAGACAGGGCGGGAGCAGAGAGAGAGAGAGAGAGGATCCCAAGCAGGCGCAAAGCTGTCAAGGCAGAGCCTGATGCAGGGCTTGTTCCCATGAACCATGAGATTATGACCGGAGCAGAATCCAAGAGTCTAAGACACTTAACGGACTGAACCAACCCGGCCCTCCAGCACTGTTACCTTTTTACTCCTATCTTAACATACAGTTTTAAGAAAAAAGTGTGACAAGTGAACAAAATTGGTAGTGTCCATGAAGATGGTGGTTTGGGGAGCAGTTGATTTTATGCCTTCCATTTTGTTTTAGGCTCCTAGAACGACTGTCAGAGTAGTGATAAAAAGTATAAAGCAGCAATTCTATTTTTCACGGATATTGTTGTGCTTATGTAAGAATTTTGTCTTTTTGCAGCCATCATTTGACCTTTTATCCTCAAAAAAATAACTTTTCCCTTGTACAAGATGTTTTATCATTGTCCCACGATGAAACAATTAGGCTGTAGAAATTGTTAACAAAATTAAAACACGTCTCAAGACAGAAAAACAATCTCTCATTGCTTAAAATAGTATTATTAACTCTTTAGGTTTTGCCAGTTGTGGACTTTGAGATACAGTTGAATTTGACCATGGCCGAAGGTAAGGCATCCTTACTCTTGAGCTTGAAATGTGGAAACAGGCTTTTTCTCAACAGTGTCTACCACTGGGAACGGGTCTGGGAACATAGCTGAGAATAACCAGTAACGTAAAGGTAGTAGTGGAGGAGCACCTTGTGACCCATGGGAGGTCCTGCTCCACAGTCTAGCCTGCGAGTCATAAGGAAAGAAGGGATAATTACAGCACATCATGTGTTTACTGGAAGCTGAGTAATTATGATCAGAGTTGAGGTGGTTTGAGATTTCGAAGATTTTTAGAAGTTTAGAGGAGACCCTCTATTGAAAATACCTGGTTCTTATTTAATTACAGGAGAGTATGAGTTGATTCATTTATCTAAAGTTATTTCATCATAACTTTTGTTTTTTGAGAGAGTGCAAGCCAGGTGGGGCAGAGGGAGAGAGACAGAGAATCAGAGAATCTTCATGCTGGCATGGCCACAGTGTTAGATCACATGACCCTAAGATCATGACCTGCACCAAAATCAGTCAGACACTTAACTGACTGAGCCAACCAGGTGCTCCGCTTCATAACTTCTGAATGAAAATTAAGCAGGTTTCCTACACAGACAATTGAGATCATTTGTCAGCTGAGACTTGGGATGTTCAGTGTGACTTTGATATAGTCTCTGATCCTTCAGTTACTTGGCTCAGTTTTTTCCTTGGAATAAAAGGTGAACCCTATGTTAGAATTTGCCTATGTAACAATCTCTGTATGTGTTTAGAGAAATCTTTGATGGTCCATGGTGACAAAGCATTGTGGTGAAGAATGACACTTTTGGAGTTGAGTCGATCCATGTTTGAGTATGAGCTTAGGAATTGTATGTCCATGGCAAAAGTATGTACTCCCTGTAAACTGCTGTTTTCTTATCTGTCCAATGCGCATATAACCTTAATTCATAGAGCTATTTAAGGATTAAATTAGATGATATCTATCAAGGACTCTACAAAGCACTTGGCATTTGGATAAAGTGCAGTAAGTGGTATTTACAATTACTGTTTCATTCAGCTTCGTCTCATAATTTCAGTTCAGAATCTTTGCTTTCCAGGCACATACAGCATCCCACAACTTTTTTTTCCTGGAGATTATTCCCTAAAGAATAAATCATTAAAAGAAAGAATTTTGGTAATGTTAATGAAGACCTAATTGCCAACATTTCTACCAATTTCATAGTGTCCCCTTGTGATATCTTTATTACATTGACCTGTCAGAATCTTCACAGGCAAACTGCAGTGAATCCCCTTTTTTCCCCCCTTTTTTAAAAAAATGCTTTATTTCTGAGAGAGAGAGACAGCGTGAGTAGGGGAAGATCAGAGAGAGGGGGAGATACAGAATCTAAAACAGGCTCCAGGCTCTGTGCTAGCTGTCAGCACAGAGCCCGACGTGGGCGCTCAAACCCACGAACCATGAGATCATGACCTGTGTCAAGTCAGGCGCTCCAACTGAGCCAGCCAGGTGCCTCAACCCTTTTGTTTTCTAAATCATTTATGGTTCTACTCTTTGTCATTAGTTTGTAAAAAAAAAAAAAAGATAAAAGCAATTTTTCAATAGGGCCTAAGAGGGGAAAGAAATTAGATGAATGTATCATTATATATTATCATAAGTTCAGAGTAAGTATGTTTGAACGGTGGTTTCATTTTTCCCCTGCCATCCAAGAGAAGGTTATGACGCGCAGCACTTTACCCTATGGCAGACCCAGAGTTCTCCAGAGGGACAGCACCATTTGCCTTCTTTACCAGCACCAGTTTGTGAGTGCTTACAGCCGTGACATCCTGATGCCCCGTTGGACATCCTACACTGTTGACAGAAATGCAAGTATTTGGTCGCCTCATTAGCTACATGTGATTATTTCAAAATAACTAAGGAAAACATTGGAAGCATGGTTAATTTGGGCCAACTAATCTTAGCCTTATAATGAGTCCCTAAACGAGGAGGTCACTGAGTTGGGAATCTGAGGAATTAAGTGCTGGTTATAGCTCTGCCACTGACTAGCTCTGTGACTTTGAGACAAATTACTTTTTTTTTGAGTGCAAATTTCTTCTGTGAAATGAGGAATGTGCATGACCATGCCCCCCTTGCTTTGTGTTTTGTTTTCATATTTGATTCTGATTTCTCACTTTATGTGATCAATTTTGCAATCAGTCACAATTATTCATCTCTAAAGGCCTAGTTATGTGAGTACAAGGATTTTCCTTGGCCCTGCTCACCTTAGGGGGTCCTCACTGCTAAAGCTCGGTCACTTCTCTGTGTGTAACACCTACAAGAAGATCCCCAAATCAAACTATGGGGAGCCTGTCCACCTCCCAGACCACAGGAAACCCTTGAAAAGAGTGAGGGGGAGAGCTTATGTAGAATATCTCAGGATTAGACCAACATTCCCCCTCACCTCTGCCCTCTGGCTACTGTGGTAGAAAGAGAAGCAGAAGAGAGGTCTTGAAAGAGAGAATGGGAAAGGGGATGAGATTTAGATTTTGATCAAATTAAAGTTTTGAACCAGACTGACCAGATTTTCCAAAACTGAATGCCTGGCAAGCTACAGGATGCCCTTAAGGGATGGAAAGGGGATTTGAGAGAGCTTAGCTGAGTGTAGCAGTTGCTTTGAAAAAATACGACTATGGTTAATACTCACCGAGAAAGCTAAACAAAAAAGATAGGGATATATGTGTGTATATATGTAATTTCTCTGTTAAAAAAAACATCGTTTTTCACATAATTTATGTAAAATTTCAGCCTTAAGTTTGTTCTAATTTTGAAGACTGTCTTCAAACATTACAAACACATTTTCTACTTGACTTTGTAATGTATAGGAGTCTACCTAGTACTTTGTAGGTCCTGGTCAGATTTATTGTTTAATGCCTTAATTATGGCATTCTTTGATTTGGTTTGAATGTTCTGTTTCATAGTATAATCAGAGCAGGATAAATTCAGTCATCACTGCACCTAAGGTTTTCATGCTGCATTGTTAATTCAGTGGCTCCCTAAAGCCCTAGCTTTCAAGTCTGTGTAGTTGCATTTGGAAGATAGGCCCAGGTCCTCCTAAAATCGGCCTTTCTGCCATGTGAAAGTTGGAAACCTGTAAGCAAAATGAGCCCAGCATAATAGGACAATATTAGCACATATGGCAAATGATTAATATCCTTAATATTACAGAGTTTATGCCTTTCAGTTAGGAAAAAGTTGACTACACTGCTAGAAAAAGGAGAAAATGGAGTGGGACCTAAAGGGATAACTAGGGCCCCACAACCGTAGGGTGCGGTTCACCCTCAACTCTTCATAAAGCAGTCTTCTTTTCTTTCATGTGCCTGATACCTGATGGCTCTTTTCATTTTGGTTTTTAGGACAGTTTCTCTACAGAAGGCTTTTCCAACTGTCTCCATGAGGATCTCCGAATTCCCTTCAGTCCTATCCATAAGTGTTCATTTTATAAAGATAACGCTGAACTAAGTTACGGGTTCCTCTGCCCACCTCGTAAGTGTCTGTCCCCCTGACCTGCCCTTTCCCTTGTCTTCTTTCTTCTTTTCTCTCTTTTGGGGCAGTGGACACCCATCTTTTTGTTGACTGTTGCGAATGAGAAGTATAACTAACTATTAGGGGAAAGGTTTTAAAGCATCTAAAAGTTGAATTTCCCAAAACCTTGGGCTTTTGTTTGGAGGATAGTTGATTTAGTGCTGGCACTGTAGACAAGACATTCTTCGTTTTTTTCTACATTTATTTTACACATTTCTCAAAGCACACAGATTCTGAGGAAACTTGAGTTAGAAGGAAACATCAGGGGTCTTCAGAGGGAGATATCTTTTTGTTCCTTAAAAAGAAAAACAAGTTGTCAAAGAATTAGGAATAGGCAGAGCCTATGTGTGCTTGCCCTTTCATGGAGACAGGGCCTCTGGGGGAATTTTTGTCTTTTGTCTTTTTTTGGGGGGGGGGTGTGGGGGTTACATGGTCTATTTTTGATGTGGTAGATTTGTGTGTTAAAAGACATTTTGAGGCTGGCCTTAAAAGGCAACAATCAGAAGTCTCCAGGTGCTTAAATACTTTCAGTATCCAGTCAAGTCCCCTGCGTCAGTGTCTGAAGTCAGAACTTGGCTATTGCTTTATAAAAATAGACCAGTTCCAAGCTGAAAGTCCATACAAAGGAGTGCTGTGCAGCATTTCATCACAAGAGGCAGAAATCAGGATAGTAAGTGTTCTGAGGCCAGATATTTTCTTTTTCCCTTTCACTGTAAAAGAGTTTAAGGAAAGAGGGCTGTCCACATAATACGTTATAGTTGAATTAAGGCAAATAAGGTAAAATTTGAATATGTTGAATTTGGGGCTCTTATTAAGCTTTTTTTTTTCTTTGCTGAATTCATCTTGAGGAAGAAAATACACAACTATTTTACTTTTTTAACGGGATTTGACCACATTGCACTTTCCCTTGACCCAGTACTTGGGAAAGTTTTGTGGGTTCAAGGTGATAGCTAATTTTTCAAATGTCACCCCCATGAAAAAGTATGATTTCTAATGCTATTCATGATGAATGAAATAGTTGTCTTTTTATTTTCTTTGTAGAACTAAAAAAAGGTTCAAGCCAACTACATTCTGAAGCATTGCTTAATACTAACATGGTGCCAATGTACCCGAGTTTTCAAGGTAAAAAAGTTTTAACCGTATATCTCATAATTTCAAAGAATTTCTGTATATTATAGGTATACTTTACATTAATAAGGCTGACCCTCTAAATGACTATCTGAGAAGTTTTTATCGGTTTAACTTTGACAACACCAGTACACAAAAATTCACAACTATTAGAATCATGATATATTCCAATATCGTTTATTCCACTTTGTATTTAAATCTCTATAAATGACATTTTTTGGTGGAAAAAGTATGTAATCTTCTAAGTTATCCAGCTAATATAATCTATTAAACTTACATGATCCTTCAGTATGTTTCCCTATTTAACTTTTGGAACTTGTTGATAATTGTTTTTGATCTTAAAATGTATAGATTTTATGTCATTATTAATTATTGCAGCATTTGGCTCTTAAAAGGATAAATATAAATCTATATTTCTTTTTTTTCTTTTAATATTTTTATTTATTTCTAGGAGAGAGAGAGAGAGAGACAGCGTGAGCAGGGGAGGGTCAGAGAGAGAGGGAGACACAGACTCTGAAATAGGCTCCAGGCTCTGAGCTGGCAGTCAGCACAGAGCCCGACGCGGGGCTCGAACCCATGAACCGCGAGATCATGACCTAAGCGAAAGTCGGACGCTTAACCGACTAAGCCACTCAGGCGCCCCTATAAATCCATATTTCATGTCACATGTAGGATTTCAAAACAACATATAAGAGATTTTTACTCTAATTTACATTAGAATACTTGTGAGTATTTCAAAGGGGATATTCAGATATTAACAATAGATCTGAATGACCTGCCTTGTTTATTTATGTTCATGTTTTTTTCTGCTTTATGGTGATCTGTGAGCACAGGTTCATGGTGATGCACATGGTCTGTGATGTCCAAAATAGTCTTGAATTCAGCATTTGTCCATTAGTTCTGCCAAAGGCCGAAGTTGAACAGTGGAGTTTTGGCCCCACACCAACACTGAAGCCAAATTTGACTTTGTCTCTAATTATTACAGATGCTGATTCTGAATGAGTTTGTTGAGTTTTTTTTTTTAATCACGACAGCCTGGCATCTGAAACTCCCGTCTTCCTTCTTGTTTCAGTGATATGGCACTACTTTCACGGCACCCTACTGCCAAGGTATGCAGAAGAAAGAAACGGTGTCAACGTTGTCAGTGGCCCTGTGTTTGACTCTGATTATGATGGACGTTATGATTCCTCAGAGATCCTGAAGCAGTAAGAACATATTTCATTTCCTCTTAAAAACAGCCGTCAAGTAGGATTACCGTCCAGTTGAGTCAGCGGGACCTTTTCTGTCTGATAGTATTTATATTGATGTACATGACATTTCTGATTACACTGAAAGCCCCTTGAGATATGTGATTAAGTTTGATGTTTTGCTCAGTGTGCAATAAAATGTTTTTTAGAGGAAAGAAGGAGCGTTTCTCTCCCATGCAGTTAAGTATTTCTTGAGCAAGAAGGTAATATCCATGTTTAAAGTCTCTATGTGTGGCTAATTGTTAAGATACTGTTTTAATTAACATAGTGCTGGTTAGGGAATAAGCATGTGCTGTGGCTAGAGGCATCCTGAGTCAAAGAACCCGCAAGGTTATAACGCTGTAGTGGCCAAGCACAGGCCTTGTGAATGTCATAGCTTTTACCCAACTTTGTTTAGAGGGAGATGGAGTGACCATCTTGAGAAAAACCAACAGTGGTTGCCCTTTTTATAAAGGAGAGAGAGAACATTTTAGATGGCACTTGATGTTTCTTAAAAACATGATTTTTGGAAGCAATTTTGCTGTTAATCCTCCAGGATAAAGAAATTTGAGACGTGTGCTGAGGTTCACTCCCCGAGAACTGTTCTTCAGGCAAGCCTAGAGATTACTCTTCACACACATATATCTGTAACAATGTAGTTTGTAAAATGACAGTTGTTTTTGTATTTTGTTTCATTTTCTTTTACCAAATCCCTTGAGGAATAAGGGTCCCAACGTCCCTGCCTCAGAGGTCACAGCAGTAGAATGGGTAAAGAAGAGAACTCTACACTTTGTGCATTCTACCAGAGGTCTCTGTTTTAATCAGTCTTCTGAATATATGGTTCCACATAAGATTATAGTTGAAAACAATGTGCCCACTACGTTAACTTTTTAAAGATGTTGAAACACAAACCTAGCTTTGAACCCCAAGGAAATAGAATTAAGATGAGGTTAAGGTGTTGCTGTGCTACAATTTTAAAGAAGTGAGTGGGATTGGAAAGAAAATGCCTTTAAAACAAAGAAGAGTTCACAGACAAATGACTTCTGGATGGGCTGGAGCAGAAAAAGTCTAGTTTCCTTTCTGTCTACTATTTGTGCACAGTTGCATAGTGTTGAAAAGACTATCAATAATGCTTTAGAATTTTGGTTGTAGGTATTTGAGAATGATATTGTTTTTTTCTTTAGCTTCTCCATACTAATGTTAGGTGTAACTAAAGATAATCTGAAGTTCAATCAATTGTTATGTAAACTAAAAATCATTTAGTGTATGTTTTTCTGAGTGTCTTCTAATTCGCTCAATCTGGCAGGATGTATTGAGGTATCACTATTACTAACTTCATACTAACATTTAATTATTTGAATTATATTTTTACATGCATTATATAAAAATATACTTTCCTGCAATATTCATTAAAAATAGTTATTTCTTTCTTAAACTGAACATTGCCCTATTTTACAGAAACCACAGACGCATCCGTAATCAAGAAATTCTGATCCCAACTCACTTCTTCATTGTGCTAACAAGTTGTAAAAACACATTCCAGACTCCCTCACACTGTGAAGATTTAGACACCTTAGCTTTCATTTTGCCTCACAGGACTGACAACAGTGAGAGCTGTGTGGTAAGTAGCCTTTGGTTGGGTACCTGACACGCTGAAAATATGGATATAAGTATATTGGTGTGTCATGTCCAACATTACTCTGGGCAAAAACAGAACTTGAATATGCATATACTTTGAACGGATGCACTTGATATGAATTTTGTAGAATGGTTTTAAATCTGACTCTGTGAGGGAAAACAGACCCTTTTCTGTTATAAACACAAACCAGGGACACCTGGGTGGCTCCATCAGTTGAGTGTCTGACTTCGGCTCAGGTCATGATCTCCCAGTTTGTGAGATCCGAGCCCCATGTTGGGCTCTCTGTTGTCCTCACAGAGCCTGCTTGAGATCTCCTGTCCCTCTCTTTCTTTGCCCATCCCACACTCTTGTGTACATGTGTGCTTCTGCTCTCTCAAAACACACACACACACACACACACACACACAAGAGATCAAAACTTAGTGCCTTCATATGGCATATGAAGCGTTCCTGATTCTAGGTTTATTTGAACTTTGAATTTACTCGTTTCCAAACTGGATTTATAATTCCCAGAGTGTCAAGTTATAAATTAGTCCTGAAGATATAGTTAGGTAGTATTTCAGATCAATTTTCTATATATCACTTTATTATAAAAGCCATGTTTGTCCTTAATTATCTTTTCTTATTCTGTGGTCATTCAGTGTCTAAAAATAATTGTTTTATGTTACCTGATTTGCTCAGAATTTTCAAAACCTACATTAATCTTTGAACATCAAGACTCCAGTAAAATTTTAGGAATTTTAAAGCTTTTCCTTATGGTGAGACAATTTTTTTTCTTTCAGAATACTTACCAGATTTCCAAGTAGATTATTTTCCACCTTTTTTTTTTTTTTGGGGGGGGTCCGTCGAAGTTACATACTTCTAAGTTAATAAAGATACGTCTTTCTTACCATCCTCATTTGAATGGGTGGTGGATACCTGGAGTCATGTGGTCAAAAGGAGGATTCTGAGCTCAGCAGGAGAGAGTCCTGTGATTGGTCATTCATTCCTCCCTTTATTTATTCATTTTTCCCTTCTTGGATTCAGACATTCATTCCTTTAATAAATAGGTGTTGCCAGGTACTCTTAGGACAGAGAACACGGCAGTGAACAAAACAGATGGTGCTTTCTGCTGTGGGCCCAGGAGTGGGGTATAGGGATGTGTTGCCTTCCTTGTTACAGCAGTCTATGTATCATTCAGGTAGACAGTCTTGGTCAGCAGCACCAGTGGGGACCCAGACCTTTCCTTTGCTGACATTCTTAGCATGTGGCATATGTGGGCTAAAAATGGTCTCTATCATGTCTGAATTCTGGGCCCTCCCCGCCAAAAGAAGGCAGTAACCGACTTATGCTTACATCTCATGAACAAAATATTAGGTGTCATGAGTTAGGCACCGAGTTCTTTTTCAATCTCTATCATTCCAAAAGCTATTATACAAACATTTTACCAAATTCTATAATAGCAATGTGCCTTGAAAACACTATTGGACTTGAACTAGAGAGAGGATTATTTGAAGGTGTATCATGCATACTTACTGATTCCTTCGGTTTCACTAAGGATCAACAGGATATTGCCTGAGAAAACACATGTCTTGCATGTACTTTTTATCTATTCCTCTGTATGTTGGGACAGATGGAAAATATCTACTGGCCAAGGAATCCACTGAGTCAAGACTATTCCTCTGAGGGCCAGACTCAAGATTGCTGCAGAGAAAGTCAGTGGGGCCGTAATTAGTATAGGTATAGTGATGATTGGTTTTTATAGTTTATTTTTGAGACAGAGACAGCATGAGTCAGGGAGGGGCAGAGAGAGAGGGAGACATAGAATCTGAAACAGGCTCCAGGCTCTGAGCTGTCAGCACAGGGCCCGTCGCAGGGCTTCAATCCCACAAACTGTGAGATCATGACCTGAGCCAAAGTGACGCTTAACCAACTGAGCCACCCAGGCGCCCCAAGGTTGTCTTTAAAGTACAATCATAGAGGCTCAGTCAGCTAAGTGTCTGACTCTTGATTTCTGCTCAGATCATGATGTCATGGTTGGTGAGTTTCAGCCCCACATCAGACTCTATGCTGACAGTGTGGAGTGCTTGGGATCCTCTGTCTCCTCTTCTCTCTCGCTCGCTCGCTCTCGCTCTCTCTCTCTCTCTCTCTCTCTCTCTCTCTCTCTCTCAAAGATAAAAAACAAAAAGTACAATTATAGCCCACCAACCAGTGGATGCTTTCTTCACCTGACCCTCTCCAGTAGCCAGATGCAGGAAAATGATAATTACACATGAATGTATGATTTCTGTCTGTTACCTGCCTCAGCTACCCCTTCTGTTTCCATGTGCCAGGGGACATACCTTTATTTCTTGTCTGATCTCATGTTGGCTGACACTTCACTGTCACACCAGAAATGAAATTGCGTTTTACCACTTCCCCCAGTGCTCTCTTCCTTGCAACTACGTAGATAACGGATTCTGATAAGAGCTGGTAGTTTTATACTGTGTTTGCACACATCATGACATTTGATCCTCAAAGCAAAACTATGAGGGTGCAGGTAAGAGAATCAGGATTCAGATGTGAACCAACTTGCCTTAGTTTACGTGGTATGAAAATGATAGAACCAGGACTTGAATCCAAGTTTCTTTCTGCTAATTCCCGTATTCTTTCTGCCATGCCACGTTGCTTCTGTTTTCCAACATTTTTTTTAACCTCACACTGTTCATGTTTCATGCAGAAATGCAATAGATGAGCATCTATTCCAGGTGTACTTTCCTTTCCCCAAATTTGAGACATATAATTAAACAAACATGCATTCTATATATTAGATGCTAAGCTACTCCAGAGCAGGGATTATGTCTAACATATCTTGTGACATCTGCCATTTGGGACCCAAAGTGTCATTGCTGATTGAAATGGGAAGGGGAAGACAAAGTGCTTAAAGGGAAAGTGAAGGGACTATTCTCCAATGACCTTTTATTTTAATTTCCCACCTTCACAGCATGAGAAGCAGGACTCCTCATGGGTTGAAGAGTTGTTGAAGCTACACAGAGCTCGGATCGTAGATGTCGAACTCCTCACTGGACTCAGCTTCTATCAAGAAAGAAAAGAGCCAATTTCAGAAATTTTGAAGTTGAAAACACAGTTGCCAACTTTTAACCAAGAAGACTGATATTTTTTACTCCAAGAACACATCATAAATGGTTTTCAAAGAACCTGCTGTTTTATACAGTCCTCTCTCCGCGCTGTCGCATTATTTTGAAACTGTCGACCAGAGTTAGAGCTGAGAATCCTCTGCGATACGACCATCTCAGGGAACCCTGTGGCCTCAGCCTGGCAGTAGGAAAATGCTCTTCTCGAGTCTCGCACATGTTTGAATGTGTAAGAATTGTTCCAATTTGGGGAAGAAAGACGAAAGACAGGCTGTACCTAAAACTGCTCTTCTATTCTCTTAAGGGCAGAAGTAGCTGTGAAAGTTGTCTGGACACCAGATATTTGAACCTTATTTTCATTAATAAACTTTTTGGAACTGGCAAACACGGCACTAATGGATAGGATTGGAATAATCTGTGTTACATCATCAGATCAGTATTTTTACAAGAATTTAAAAGTGATTCTGGATTATTTTTAACTTGGATTTTAGTTTTAACCAAAAAAATTAGTGGAAGCAAAAATATCTGCAAGGCCCTCTTTCTGTCTTTTTTGTGTACCCTTTCAAAAGCCAAAGTATGTAATCCTGTGGGTTTATTTTTTAAATTGTGATTTGCTAATTTCAGATTTAATGTCTTTAACAAGTTAAATTCTGAGGCAACATCTGTGAATTGAGTAGTGAGTGTATCTACCTGGTATAAAATTTTACCCTACATTTGTATAAAGAAAAGAAAGATATTCCCATCTTGCTCACTGGTAATTAACATAGGTCGAAAATATCTCTAAATGCGGGTTTTTTTGACTGTTAAAAAAATGTCTTGATGAAACTTGTCAACCTGTGCAAAGTGGCATTTTTCATTTTTCATCACGATGGTAAGAACATTCCTCTATGCATAAAAATGACCCCACCAGCAACAGAATTAATGCTGATTTGTTCATTTTGAGGTTCCATAGATTTGAAGAGCATGTGTAGCCATTGCTTTACAACTTCTTGGTGGTCATGATAAATAAACTTGATCCACTCTATAGACTATACTTGTCAGTTCCAGCCTGTGGACCTTCAATGGCTACTTTCATTTGGCTACCTGGGTTTGATTTACCTGGGTTTTTATTACTATACCCAAAAATGAAAGTTTTTATTTGCCTTTCATATGATGATCATTTTTCAACAGACTATGGGCCACAAAATCCTTTAGATAATACAATTTGTATCCAAAAAATATTTAATAATTTAGAAAATTTCATTGGTGTTTTAGTCCCATTGGCCTTGAGGGTTTATACATTGTATTGTTTATTTTCCCAGTCTGTCTTCTCTGTTCAGTTTGAGTCATTTCTATTGTTCTGTCTTTAAGTTCACTGATAATTTTCTCTTTTTAATCCATTTTGTTGTTGAGCCCATCCATTGATTTTTGTATTTCAGTTATTGTTTTCATTTTTTTTTTTAACTTTCCATTTGGTTCTTTTTATTTCTTTTCTGAGAATTATTTTTATTTTGGCTCATTATTTCTAATTTCTCACTTATTACATTACATGCATATTTTGTAAGTATTCACAGAAGCATTTCTGTGATGGCTGCTGTAAAATTCTTTCAAATAATCCCAGCATCTGTATCATCTCAGATCTTGGCATCATTTGTCTTTTTTCATTGATAAAGATTGTCCTTGTTCTTGGTATGATGAATGCTTTTCGATGGAAACCTGAATATTTTAGGTGTTATGTGGCTATGGATCTTATTTAAACCTTCTGTTTTAGCAGATTTTCTCTGACATCAGCCTCGTGAGGAAATAGGGGCCCGTGGGGGTAAGGAGGGCACTGTCTAGTTATTTTCAGGTGTGTCTAGGAGTCCAGGTTTTCCATTCAGCTTTCATTGACACTTGGGGTGAGACGGAACCCTTGTCGCTGCTGGCAGGTGGGGAATTCAGTTCCCCACTGGACCACCATTGATGCCTCCCTGGTCAGGATGGGTAGGTACCTTGTCACTGCTCTCATGTGGTGTCCGCTGATACTGTTGGCCGGAAAGCTGGAAAGGGTTTATTATGACCATACCAGGGTGAAATGACCAGTGTCCTACTCAGCCTTCTCAGACTCTCAGACATCACCTTGTCAGGAGAGTGAGGGCACTTAACACTGTTAAGAGTGGAAGTCTAGGCTCCCCACTAGGCTCCCCACACGGCCTTCGCTGGCGTGGGTGAGGCTATGGCATTTCCTGTGGGGTGCGGTTTGCTAGAGTGGAACAATTGTTCTCTCTCTTGCTTGGCTACTTGTAGAGAGCAGGCCTGTCTTAGGACTTCTTTTTATGTGCCCTGGTGGCATTTACAGGTTGTGACTTCTTCAGTTCCAAGTCTGGGACCTTTGACCTACAAAAGCAAACTCAGGAACTTGGCACAGTTTTGTTCCTTGGGTTCCAAGGTCCCTAGGGTACCTGCCTTCTCTCCACCTTTCAGAACCTTCCTATTTTTGTTGCATATATAATATCCAAGCTTTTTATCTGCACTTAGCAGAAGGATATATACTTCTTTATAAAAATGTCTCGTTGGTTTTTATTTCTTCAAAAACATGCAGACACATAATCGCCTCTATGTAAAGCCTTTTAGCAGATACTAATTAAATGGGTAGGTGTCTCTTGCCTTTGCCAGTTGGCAGGACTACAGAGAAATCCTTACAGTTTGGAGGAAGGAGAGGAGAGCATATGATTCCTAAGAGGGGGTAGATGTTTTAATGGGGCCGGGTACTAGGGAGGACAAAGGAGACACTGGGTGGGGCTTGACTGGTCTCAGCAGTAACTTCCTAGCGGTGGTGGCATTTGGACTAGAACTTGAAGGATGAATTGGAGCTCTTCAGGTAACCTGGCAAAGAAAGGGCATTTTGACGTCCCTTGGATAGATCTGTTTTCAGCATTTTCCCACTTACTGCTACATTTAATATTTTCTACATGCATCGCTATGACCAACTTATGATACACAACCTTTTCCTACAGTGTTATTTTAATCTCCTTAAATGTCAAACCATAAATGAAAGCTGTGCTGACTCTTTAAATAAAGGGCATCCACATCTGTTCCTACTTAGCTTTTTTTTTCAGTTGCTCTTAACAGTCTTCTTTTTCTTTCTTCTTACTATTTAATTGAAAACATGTGACTAGCCTACTCCCCCAATTTGAATGGTAAATTCACATGACTATCTTTGAAAATGTCTTTACCCTACTATGTACAATGAAGGCTATTCTTTGCTTTTCACATGCGAAGCAAAACCTTTATTCATCCCTAATTTTACTGCCAGGCCTCTGATCAGTACTTCTTAAACGAGGTAGGGACCTTCCATATAAGTTTTCAAAGCTAAGTTGGCTCATTCATGGTAGAGCCAACCACCAGGTGGGACTTAAAAATGTTTCCAGGTTTCAGAGAAAAGACGGCAAACCTTAGGGAGAAGAAGGCAAATGTTCAGGTCCCAAGAAGGCAGATCAATGTGGAGGACTGTTAGACTCTGTCCAGTTCTGTCTTAGATGAGATTGGAGCTAAAACCACTGACTTACCCAGGAGAGGCTTCACCCCCCCCCTTACTTTTTCTGTCATTAGCTACAGTAGCTGTCCTGCCTTGCCCTGTGGGTACGTGCTTATCTGTAATACGAACAGACATTTGAACTTTGAAACCAAATGTGGTGATTACACTTAATGCTGAAACCTATCACAGGAATTTGGTATATGGGTGCTTTCGTAACCATTAAGTAAAATTTTAACATGGTTACAGTCCAAGGACTTTCCTTGTATTTTGGCAGTCTCAGTATTGTAAGGGGAGATTCAACAGAGTATAAGTCTCTAAGAAATGTGGATTTACCAATAAAAGTTGTATATACAGAAGCTTGGCTGCTTAAGTCTGTGTGGATGTGGGTCTGGGTGTGTGCACGTGCTTGGAGGGTGGGGACAGGGAATGGGAGGTGGTGTTTTCCCAGGGATGATACCGAGTGCAGGGGTTGCAGACAATTAGCCACAACTGTATTATTGGAAGGAGAAAAAAAGCTCCAAAGTTCATTTCAAATTCACAGTAAACACCAGCTTCTGACCTATATTCTTGTTTTTGTATTTTAATTACTTGCAATCATACTTCCAGGGAAAACCAAAAGGCAAGCACTTCTCAATTTCCAGTATTTAGAATTGTCTGAAACCAGAGGGAAAGCATTCAAATTGTAATTTCAACAGATTTTTTTTCAACCTGGAATTTCTGAACTTCTCCTTTCCATTGTACATAAACAGCAATTGCAGGAAAAATAAAGATTTTAATGGAAAATATAGCCATGGCAGAAACTAGAGATACATGAAGTGTGTCTGCTAGAAATGAACAGGATTTATCTTCGTAAGAAGTCAAAAGGAAGCAACAGAAAAGATGCACCTTTCATTCCACCCCAGTGTCATTTTTTTAATGTTTATTTTTATTTTTGAGAGTCTGAGTGAGGGGCAGAGAGAGAGAGAGAAACCCAAGCAGGTTCCATGTTGTCAGCGCTGACCCTTACATGGGGCTCCAGTCCGTGAACCAGGAGATCATGATGAGCTGAAATCAAGAGTCCGGACACTTAACAGACACAGGCACCCAGGTGCCCCCACAACATCATTATAAATTTCACCTCATACTTGCCCATAAATCTTCAACTCAGGGGCAGGATTTTAACAATAACACATTCGCTCTTAAAAACTCTTGTAGGATTTTGGGACACCTGGGTGTCTCAGCCCAGTGTCTGACTTTGGCTCAGGTCATGATCTTGTGCTTCGTGAGTCTGGGCTTCGTGTCAGGGTCTGTGCTCCGAGCTCAGGAGCCTGCCTTATGTTCTGTGTCTCCCGCTCTCTCTGCCCCTCCCCTGCTTATTCTCTCTTTCAAAGATAAAAGACATTAAAAATAAAGGTAGTAAGTCTTTTTTTTATGTTTGTTTTTTTTTTTTGTAGGAGAGAGAGAGAGAGAGACAGCATGAGCAGGGGAGGGTCAGAGAGAGAGGGAGTCACAGACTGAAACAGGCTCCAGGCTCTGAGCTAGCAGTCTGCACAGAGCCCGACGGCAGGGCTCGAACCCACGAACCGCGAGATCATGACCTAAGTGAAAGTCGGACGCTTAACCGACTAAGCCACCCAGGTGCCCCAGGTAGTAAGTCTTTAAGCTTGTAGGATTTCATTGCTTGTCAAATTCAGATCTCAGAATTAGGATAGACTTCATCTTTCACAGAACAGAGATACAAAGGAATACAATAAATATCCAGGAAATGAGATTTTTATATCTCTCGATTATTTTGCCCTAGGACATCCAGGTAATCTCTTACTATCAACATGTTTCATGGCTACACCTAGATAACATTGTGCTGAGTATAATATAAAGACAGTGAAACAAAGATCTCAGGACTGAAAGTTCATAAGTTAATAGAGACTGGAGAGGATTTTTAAAAAGACCAAAATTTTCTCAGTTCGATGAATATATCTCATTGCTCGAATTTTTACCACTTGAAAGATCTCAGATAAAACCTATAATTTTGAATCTTCCATCATAACCTATTCTAGACCTTGACACAATTTCACTGTTTTCAAGAGTTGCTCACTTTTTAAAAAAAAAATTTTTTTTAATGTTTTATTTATTTCTAGGAGAGAGAGAGAGACAGCGTGAACAGGGGAGAGTCAGAGAGAGAGGGAGTCACAGACTGAAGCAGGCTCCAGGCTCTGAGCCGGCAGTCAGCACAGAGCCCGACGCGGGGCTCGAACCCACGAACCACGAGATCATGACCTAAGCGAAAGTCGGACGCTTAACCGACTAAGCCACCCAGGCACCCTGAAGAGTTGCTCACTTTTATGAAGGTCCAAACAGTGGTTCATCTGTGAGGCCTTGGTTTGTGTACTTGTGTGTTTCTAAGATCCCATGTCTGTTTAACTCAATAGGACACTTTAACACATTCAACTAGATTAGATTCAACTAAATCAAGACTGACAACAGATTTCGAAGCTGTGTTTACTCTATGTCAAGGAAATAGACATTAGGGCTAAATCCAGGGAACAGGACAGATGGGATACCTCCCCTTGGGGCTTACTCAGCAATAGTTCACCTTGATTTCAAGATCTAGCCCAAGGCCTATATCCTTTTGACACCAATCTTCTCTGTACCCTCTGTGGCATGGTCATGTGATCAGTGGTCAGACCCTCCCAAGACATTGCAGGTGACAGAGCACAGGCCCTCAGTTGAGTCATTGTTGTGTTGTTGCAACCAACTGGTGTGTGATGCATCTTACGGCCCTATAGTCTGTATACAATGTCGTTAGCTGGCATTGCACCCTACTAATAAGTTGTACTCAGCCCTTGATTCTAGATCCAAAGGCATTGCTTGCTACTGGTAGTCTGCAACCATAAAAGGAAATAATTTCAGGGTGGTGTGATTATTGGTATATGAGGATTGTTGGCTTCCAGGGACCTAGCAGGATCTTATCCCGAAGAGAACACATTCCACAAACCTCCTAAGAAAATTTTGAAAAGTCCCAAGAAGCTGCACTATCTGAGCACTGCCTAGCCTGTGGTCTTCTGTTAAATTTGCTAAGACTGTACACTTTGAATTTCTTCCCTAAAACTATAACTTTGATGTGATTTACGTCAAGAGTCTGCTGTTTCACAAGGAATACAACTCAATCCTGTGCGATTTTTTTTTCCTCCAGTGGTTGTAACTCGCATCTAACATTGAGCATATATTTTTTGAATTGATAGATTTATTTTCATGTATTTCTTTGTCTTGTCTCCAAAGTCATCTGTCACTGAGAACAGAAAAAATCTTTATAGCCACTGTTTCTAGTACAGTCCCTGGCACATAGTAGTTGGTCAATTAAAAAAAAACAAAACCATCCAGATGAATAAACCCAATAAGATGATCTACCAAAAACATACATCTAAGACAGCTCAGGAATCACAGGTTACAGAAATGTAGCTAGAGGACAGTCACACTGACACTAATTAGTCTTTGCCTCCCCACCTTTTTAAGTGCTATGTGGTCTTTTCATTGGGGGTACTTTTTTTTTTTATATTTATTTCTAGGAGAGAGAGTTAGAGAGAGAGCGTGAGCAGGGGAGGGTCAGAGAGAGAGAGGGAGTCACAGACTGAAACAGGCTCCAGGCTCTGAGCTGGCAGTCAGCACAGAGCCCGACGTGGGGCTCGAATCCACGAACCGCGAGATCATGACCTAAGCGAAAGTCGGACGCTTAACCGACTAAGCCACCCAGGCGCCCCATCAATGGGGGTACTTTTAAAAAACAGTGCATCTATCAGTATCTTCCTCGTACAAGGCAGAATTTTAAAAATATAACAAACATAATACAAATATAAAAATAAAAATACATATAAAATCGAGAATGCCCTTTGAGGGCCATTCACAGTTTTCATTGACTACATCCTGTGGGAAGTATGATGCCTGATGAACTTTTCAGAGTTTTGACATTTCAGATGAAAACCTCTCTCCTAAGCATATAGTGTATCTCCAGCAACCAACCGCTGTCGTAAACATTCACTGGAAAAGGTAGAGAAATCACTGGAACATCTGTCAGTTTTTATATCCATCAACTTCAGGTAACACATCTGCTGAGAGGAAAAGTGTATCAGTCTGGGAGAGAATAAGTCAGTGGTAGAACCATGCTAGAACAAACATTTCAGGCAACTTCACTCTACTGAAAAGGAGAAATATACCCCTTCTTACTATCTTTGAAATTCAGGGCAACAGAATTTAGCATTGGCTGAGATAGTAATGAACTAAGAGGTGTTAGTGATGTTAAGTCATCTCTTTCCATCATGGAAGGTTGACAGTAAACAAATATTCATATACCCAATGAATCAGTCACATTATTATGATAACAAAGACATCTGTGAAACTAGATCAAATATGATGATAATTAAAATAATAGCTACCCTGGGGGCACCTGAGTGTCTCAGTAGGTTGAGCAACTGACTTCGACTCAGGTCGTGATCTCACTGTCTGTGGGTTCAGCCCTGCATCAGGCTCTGTGCTGACAGCTCAGAGCCTGGAGCCTGCTTTGGAATCTGTGTCTCCTTCTCTTTGCCCCTCCCTGCTCATGCTCTGTCTCTCTCTCAAAAATAAATAAACATATAAAAGATTAAAAACAATGGCTACCCTCTACTGGGTGTGTATTTAGTTCCAGACATAGTGCTAAGTGATTGATATATATTTTCTCAATTAGTTTCTCAACAATTCTGTAATATGAAAATACTAATCCAAACCCTGGCTACTAGGTTATCCCTGACAGGGATTTGAGCCCAGGTCTTGCTAAAGCTCATTTTTTAAACAGCATGTCACATTGCCTCCCTGAAAAGCACGTTGAAAATGTTCAATTCATCAAGTTCTACTCCATCAGCAGTTGAATCTCAAGCCAGTTCTTGAATTAAATTCATTGATAGTGTGTTGATAGCTTGAAATACCACCATTTTTAAAAAAACACTTATAAACAAAATAAAGGGGTGCTTGGGTGGCTCAGTTGGTTAAGCGTCCAACTCTTGATTTCAGCTCAGGTAATGCTGTCATGGTTTGTGGGATCAAGCTCTACATCGAACTCCGTGCTGACAGTGTGGACCCTGCTTGGGATTCTCTCTCTCTCTCTCTCTCTCTCTTTCTCTCTCTCTCTCCGCCCCTCCCCTGCTCTATCTCACTCTCTCTCACTCTCAAAATAAATAAGCATCAAAAAAATGTTAACTCTCCAATGAAAAACTGGCAAAACTCTGGAATAAAACATTCATAGGAAAGAACTGTAGAAAACAAATTTATAAGCATGTGTGAGCTCATAAATTATTAAAGGTGTGCAAATGACGTTTTTGCGTTTACCACATGGGAAAAGTTTTAAAAGGTGCAGATGCCCAGGTTGCAACGTGAATTGGCAGTACACACACCTTGAGGGAGGCACACAAATTGTTGTGGCATATAAAGGCAATTTGATCATTGTGTTCCAAAAGTCTAAAACCTGTTCATAAACTATGACTCATTTCAGCTCCTCAAATTTATATGTGAAGAAGCCATTGTACAATTGTATAAAGACTTAAAAGGACAGTCAATTAAAATGACTGACTCTTATTAGAGAAAGAGTAATAGTAGAGTATATTCATACAATAGAATACTCTCTTAAAGTGTGATCTTTATCTAAAGTAGAAAGGCGCCTGTTGGCTCATTCAGTTACGCATCTGACTCTTGGTTTCAACTCAGGTCATGATCTCATGGTTGGTGAGTTTGGGCCCCATGTCGGGCTTTGCACTGACAGTGTGGAGCTTGCTTGGGATTCTCTCTCTCTCTCCCTCTCTCTTTGTGCCCCTCCCTTGTTCTCTCTCTCTCTCAAAATGAATGAATATACTTAAAAAACAATAAATTTACTAAAGTGGAACACTTCACAATAGAGGGATGGAAAATGACAGGATAATTTATCCATATTGGTGAAAGGAACAATGAAATCCCTTTCCTTCCTCTTTTTTCCCTTTTCTTCTATATCTTTCCTGGTCAGTTTCTCCCCTCTCATTCTCTCTGGAAGTTAATGCGGTAAAATGTTCCATTGATTATATCTGAGTGCTGGCGTTTGGGGTGGCCCTCACTTTCTTGTTCCCATATAAGTCATTACTTTTATAAGCTGGAAAAAAAAACACTAGTAAAATTTGTTCAGACAAAAGAATACTCTTCAATCATAAAGTATTTGAAGTGTCTTTACCCTTATCTATACATGTGGTGATGAGCATCCAAACAGCAGAAAATGTCTGGTACGTAAGGATATCACTTAGGTGCAGATTAATAGTGTATGTCATACTCCCTCATTACATTGCGATTCGCCTTGCTGATGTGAACACAGTCCAAAGGCCCATTGGGACTTAAAAAATTCCACCATACTACACAAAACCTTTGTCTTTTGTCATCTTCCTTTCCCTTCCAAGCTTCCGGTGGGCACAGCTGCCCACCTTCCTTCCAGTCCCTCACAGACAAAGTGTGATTCTTTTGTTGTTTTTCAGACCTGAGTTCTCATTTCCTCCAGGACCCTGTTTTCTTCATTACTAACCCTTCTTTCACACCCACACGTCTGTGATTCCCACCTGTGCGCTCCTGCCTTCCCTCTGCTTTGAGTAGGTACTTGTCCTTCCGTCTTCCAACAGCATCTGCCTTGTTGTGTCTGGCCCTCGAGCTCTCACAGTGAGGCTTGACCAATAGGGGCCTGGTTTACATCTCCTCACTTTATTTCCTTGATAAATTCTCCCCTTTTTTGAAACTCCGATGAGTCGGTTTATGGCCGCCTCCCCTCACCGCCCCCCCACCTCCATAACCTCTCCTCTTTAAAAAGAACAATGATTTCCTCATTGACAGATTTCATTTTTATTTTGAAAATGAAAAAAATATGCTGGAAACTATAAGGAGAGAAATAACCATCATCCCACACAGCCTCCCAGTGTTAACATCCCGGCTCCTTTATTAGCTTCTTGATTATGGCATTCATCTTTTTTTTTTTAATTTTATTTTTAATTTTTTTTAAATGTTTTATTTATTTCTAGGAGAGAGAGAGAGACAGCGTGAGCAGGGGAGGGTCAGAGAGAGAGGGAGTCACAGACTCCAAAACAGGCTCCAGGCTCTGAGCTGGCAGTCAGCACAGAGCCCGACGCGGGGCTCGAATCCACGAACCGCGAGATCATGACCTAAGCGAAAGTCGGACGCTTAACCGACTAAGCCACCCAGGCGCCCCAGGCATTAATCTTTCTTAAATACATTTTCAATCACTATGATTGTCTCAAACATCCCCGCACGTCCCTGATTGCAGTTTTCAGCATGTTTGCTCTCTTCTCTGCTATTTGTAAGTTATTATTTCTGTATTATTATTCCTTTAGGCCTGCCATCCCCTCTTTGAAAGTCTCCTTTTATGGTTTTATCATATCTTCCTTGAGATTGTTTACTGGATTCATGCGTCTATTTTCTTCTTCTGGTTTCACCTATGTTTTCTTCTAGGTGGAATTCATGGAAAAAGCCTTCTTTCCTTCCCTCTCGCTCTTCGTCCTTTCTTCTTCTCTTCCTCCTCCCCACAGCCCTTACTCCTTTTCTAGCCCATAGTATATTTGCTGAGTTTAATGCCATTTCTTTTTATCTTACTCCTGCCTGTCATTCTCTTTTACTTGGAGACCAAGTAGATAACCACCTTCTAATTGTATCTGAGAGTCGCTTGTGTTTTTCTTTTAAATCACAGTTTCAGGGGGAAAATTTTGCTTCCTATCCACTTTTTTGAAGCCCAAGGGGTAAAGTAGCTATGGGAGAAAAGACGGTTTGAGATTGTCTTAGACTTTCTCTGATATTTGGGCTCCTTCCCTCTTCTGAGATTGTGTCCGTACAAATGCTCATGTTATCTGGGGTGTAAACAGTTCCAGTGTTGGACACTCTTGGACTTTGCTTCATTTCCTCAGTTTAGTGCACGCCCAGGAGATTTCACATCTCTGTCCGCCCTTTTTCGCTTTCCCTGTTTTACTTGTTTTTCCCCCAGAGCAGTTTCCTTTACATCTGCCAGGTCACCACTGTGGTAGGTTGCTTTGTCCTGCATGCTTCTCTGCAGTGTGACTTTGTTGCTCCAACATACAAAAGCCTTGTGATTTGCTTTGACCATTAGAGTATGGCCATAGTGACATCTTTTCGCTTATGAAGTTGTCCTGAAGGGTCCTTGCACCTTATGCTTTCTTTGGGCTCTGAAAAGTCTCCTACCCGCAGGTAAGGAAGCCTGGGGCTAACCCACTGAGTGATGAGAGACTATGTGGAAGAGAGGTTCAGCCTACAGCCGTCACCAAGGCCCCCCGTAAGACAGGGTAAGGCCATCTTATGCCCTCCAGGCGGAATGGAGCTGCCAGAAGGCTGCACTGAGCAGTGTGAATGGCCCCCGGGAGGTCCCCAGAAGAGCCACTTCAGCTGAGCACAACCAGAATCATGAGAAATATTAAGTCCTTCTTTTAAGCTACTATGTCTTGGGATGTTTTTATGCAACAAAATATAATTGAAACCTGAGAGTGGGTATTACTAAGTGCTACTTGAACCATATGGTATTGACTTTGACACCAGAGTGTGGGCAGAGGCTGGAAAATGGTAGAGAGACATACTGTTGAAGGCAGAGGAAAGGAGGACTGCCTTTATTATATGCTGTATCATGTTGGGATTCTTCAAAAACTATCTCCAGTTGTTTATGAAGGCAAGAAGGCTGAGTTAAAAATTGAGATCCAAGTCATTTGTGTGTGTGTGTATTGATTCATATTTAAAAGGCCATGTTGATGCGCACAATGTTTGTAGGGAACTATTCACAATAGCCAAGAGGTGGAAGTAGCTTAAATGGACAGTTGAATGGATACACAAAATATGATCTCTACATACAATTAGACATTACTCAGCCTTGAAAAGGAAGGAAAATCTATCACGTGCGACAATACAGTAGAATCTGGAGGGCATCAGGCTAAGTGCAATAAGCCAGACAAAAAGCCAATAATGTACAGCTCCATGTATATGACGAGCTATCTAAAGGAGTCAAACTCGTAAAAGCAGAAAGTAGAGGTAGTTACCAGAGGATGGAGAGGAGAAGGATATGTGAGCAGTTTCATAGGTACAGAGCTTCAATCTTGCAAGATGGAAAATGTCTGCAGATTTGTTCTACAACAGAATGAATGTATTTGCCACTATGGAACTGTACACTTAACAATGGTTAAGATGGCAAGTTGTATGCTACATATTTTTTATTTGCCGGTTTTACCACAATGTAAAGAAAAATGGAGGAGGGAGAAGGAGATGGTGACAGAGTAGATAGTAAGTCTTGATTGCACATGGGTAATTTGCAGGTTTGTGAACATGCTTCACAGCACTAATAAATATAACAGTAGTAAAAACAACAAAAACAATTGCCACTTCAGAAACATTGCTAGCTCTGGGGCGCCTGGGTGGCTTAGTCGGTTAAGCGTCCGACTTTCGCTTAGGTCATGATCTCGCGGTTCGTGGGTTCGGGCCCCGCGTCGGGCTCTGTGCTGACTGCCAGCTCAGAGCCTGGAGCCTGTTTCAGTCTGTGACTCCCTCTCTCTCTGACCCTCCCCTGCTCACGCTGTCTCTCTCTCTCTCTCTCCTAGAAATAAATAAAACATTAAAAAAAAAAAAGAAAGAAACAAACATTGCTAGCCCTATAGATGCAGGCATTGGATAAAATCAAACATAGGAAACTACCATAGCCACAAACACAGGTTTCCCCCACTCTCTGAAAGTAGAGCATTCCTGTGAACCTTAGCCTCCGTAGAAATGGTGTAAAGTGAAGAAACTTTAAAGTTTCTTTAAAGAAATTTTACTTAAAAGTTGCTTTAGGACTTTTTTTTGTAAAAACAAAAACCTTCTTCATATTTCTTTTGGTTAGCGAAAATAGGTAGTAACGTTGGTTTTTTTGTAAAAGCAAAAAGGCGTACCGTGAATGTGGAAAAGTAGGGGATAGCTTTAAGTAGTTGGGATTCCGACTCTAAACTGAGGAGTAGTTCTCCCCCTGCTGGATATCTTTGAATTATTCGGTTTTAGGAAAACCTGGGACTGCTGAAGTGAGAACATGCCCTCTAAGATTTTGCTGTCATTGAAACGTAGACAACAGATGAACGTAGGGGAAGGGAAGGAAAAATAAGTTAAAAACAGAGAGGGAAGCAAATCATAAGAAACTTTTTTTTTTCTTCTTAAAGAGTGAGTGTGTGTAAGAGCAGGGAAGGGGCAGAAAGAGGGAGACAGAGGACCAAAGTAGGCTCTGCGCTGAGAGCCGAGAGACTGATGTGGGGCTCGAACTCATGAACTATGAGATCATGGCCTGAGCCGCACTGGGACGCCTAACCAGCTGAGCCACCGAGACACACCAAGAAACTCTTAAATTCAGAGAAGAAACTGAGGGTTGCTGGAGGGGAGGCAGGTAGAGGGATGGGCTAAATGGGTGATGGGCATTAAGGATGAGCACTAGGTGTCAGATGTAAGTGATGAATCACTGGGCTCTACTCCTGAAACCAATACTATGCTGTATGTTAATTAACTTGAATATAAATAAATAAATTGAAAAATATGTAGACACTTTCATTCACCAAAATATTTCCTGTAAACTCTCGTAGCCATTATCCACAATTATTCACTCATTTGTTCTTCCATTTAGTAAAATTAACATTCAGTTTATTTGGATATAGCTCATTCATTGATTCTTATATGGTGCCAGGAACTCTACTAACCACTGAGGTTTCAAAAGGTGACATTGACGTGGACCTGGGTTTGACATTTAATAGAATATTATACACATGTAAACCATTAAATCAAATGCTGTATAGAGTTATGAGTTGATAGTTGCTCATGTGCTAGAGTATAATAATTGGGGCATAAATAAGGCAGTAAAGCAATTCAGCAGAAGTATAATTAGGAACTTGGATTTCTGCCCTTGGAATTCATTAATAAGTGGTAATCTGGTCATGTACAAGTACACAGATATATTAATTGTCAGTAAGCATTTTTTTCTAGTTGGATTTTTTAAAGCAGATTTTTATTTTGAGATAATTATAATTGACCCTTGAACAATGTAGGGGTTAGGGACACCAACTGCAGTGCTGTAAAAAATCCTCGTATAACTTTTGACTCCCCCAAAACTTACCTAGAAATAGCCTACTATTGCCCAGAAGCCTTACCAATAGTATAAACAGTTAATACATATCTTGTATGTTACACATATTATACACTGTATTCTTCCAATAAAGTAAGCTAGAGAAAAGAGAATGTTAATAATAAAATCATAAGGAAGGGAAAATACACTTACAGTATAGTTTTATACTATAAAACTGTAGTTTTATAGCATAGCTTTATCCATACTATACGGTTATGTCATCTGTTTATGAGATAAATCCTTGTCAGTATGTCAATAAAACATAAATACTGTTTTTTATGATACAAAACACTGTAGATGTTACACATATTACTAACACTAGACATAAAAATTGAAAATTCATATTTATAGGTATAATGATTCATGCATTGATAATTAAGAAGCAGCAATATGATTACTTTATAGTAATCAACATGATTGCTTCACAGTAGCTTAGCTTATCTATTAATGGTCACTATAAAATTTTATAGCATACAATATTACAGTCGTATTTATAATACAGCATTGGAAACATTGTTACAGTCTTTGAAAAAACCCATTTATGTGTCTTATGTGTGATGATAGGCTGATGCCCTGTTCCCCCAGTTATGAGAGAGGCATACAGTATGGTAATGTAATTCTCTAAAAGCGAAGTTATAAACAGTAACAACACTAACATATTACTAATTTTATGTTAAAAGTTAGTGTATGCTTATGTAAGGAAAGGCTTTCCACTTCCATATGAGTCTTGTACACAATGTTCTATACAATGAATACTTAGGTGATGAGGTTAATGACACAAAAATGTCTCATACAGTTCTTGCCATAGGTATTTTCACATGAAGACACACACATGGCAGATAAGTTGATCAATCCTATGGTATGATGATTATGTACTACTGTTAAGTGGAAGTGGATCATCATAAAGGAGGGAGGTGGTCTTGCTTTCTCAAGAGGCAGAAGAGAAGGAGGAGGGGGGAGGGGAGCAGAGAGGGAGGAATAGTCAGTGTAACTTTACAGAAACACATCGTAATTTCTGTCTGACATTTTTGGTACCCTCTTTGGGATTTCTTTATGAAGGTAATCATACCATCTGTGAATGAGGATGTTTTATTTCTTCCCTTCCGATCTATCATCCTTTTAATTTCTTTTCTGCTTGTTTTATTTCATTGGCTGGAACTTACAGCATCATGCTAAATAGCAGTGGTGAGTGGAATGTGTACCTTGTCCTCAATCTTAACAAGGAAACATTGTCTTTTACCCTTAACAGTAATGTTAGCTATAGATTTTTTTGTTTGTTTGTTCTTTTTGTTTTGTTTGCAAATGCTGGTATTTTCTCTTGATAGAAACATATAACTGTTTAGTCTATGATTCTAAGGTGCCAGAAATGCCATTTTACTTAGTTTTTCTCAATCAAATTAAATCTGAACATCAGTTGCTACGTTTATGATGAGTATTGACTGTTTTGTATGAAAACAGGAAGTTTTAAAATAAAAAGTTAGAAAAAATAATAAGTAACACAAAAAACTTGCACTCTTAGTCAAATTTTATAGTAACCATAAGGATATATTCATAAATAATTTTAAATTTCACCTTGCAGGACTTATATGAAAAGCAGTGATCACATTAATAGTTAGATAACCAATTAATTTGAAATATCTTTGTGTCTTCTTTTGGCAGTTTTTTTTCTTTTCATAATGAAGTTCTCATCTTTGTGAATTATAGAAAATAAAGTAAGTCAGCAACTTATTGGCTTTAGTTGGCCTTGCCATTATGTTTATGTAGAATTGATAATTTTTTTGTATTTTTGTTTTTTGCCAGAAAGGACTCTCATCTTATTGATAAGATAAAGTGGGTAACATGAACTTTTAAAAACACTATTAGATCTCAGTGATACAACCGTAGGTAACTTCAGTTTAGGAAACACTAGGGATATGTGAACTAAATATACAAATGCCATAGAAACTCCTTGGGAGACATGGACTGTCTGAGTATTCATCAAGAGCACTGAACACAAAGAGGAACTATTTACAGGAAAATCATATGTGAGAAGTGCCTTCCCTTGTATCTCAAAGGTCACTGAAGTCTGGCCAAATCAGCAGAGATCTTCACCAGGCATGTAGAAGCTCTGAGAATGGCCAGCAATGGCTCAAGATGCCACTGGTTTTGTTTCTCTGAACTGCATGAACTATCCTTCAACTGGCTTTTACTTTAACAATAACAATGACACCAGAGCAGATACAAATAGCCCAGAGGTTGTAGCTATGTAGATACTAGAGATAATTTGACCTTGAATGCTGTACTTCTTCACCAGCAGGTGGCAGTAAGTGATTATGGAAAACACTGTAAAAGGTATCAGCGTAAAGGACATAGAAACCAGGGCTATTTGGAAAGGTAATTCCAAGAGCATACTGGACATGATGCTAATCTGAAGTTAGTGTTTAATTTGAATATAACCTGAAATACTGTTTTATTTGGACCCTCCGAATTGGTGAGGGAGGATCTACTGTTTAAGCATAAAACAGATTTACAACAGAGCTACTTTCTTTGAATAGGGGTATGAAGCCTAGAGCTTAACTTCTTAGCGGTACTTTCCCCAAATATAGCAGACCTTTGAGACTTTGACAACCTTGCTTTGGCTCAGCTTCCCATAGGAACAAAAGACTTGTAATTCTTACTCGTCACCTTCACTTAGGTGTCTGACGTCATCTCAAATTCAACTTGTTCCACCTAAGCAGTGGTGTACTGGATCTAGCCTCTAGGGGCTCAATAGAGCCAACTGATAATTTGTCAGAGATTTTGCAAGCTGGTGGACTTTGAAATTGGCTATCATGGAAGCATTTACAGTAGAAATTTTCTATTGCTGCAAACCAGGATCTTCCACCTCCTCCAGCTGGTTGTTAAATATTCACCAGTATTCCACTGACGCAAACATAGTTACTTTGTCCCTTAACAATATCTCTTCTTCTGCTCACATCTCCTATAAATTCCCAAACCTCTGATTATCTCACTCTCCAAAACCCAGTTCAAATTCACCTAATACTTGTGGCCATCCAATATTTTTCAAGAATATTCAATGGAGAAAAGACAGTCTCTTCAATAAATAGTGCTGGGAAAATTGGATATTAACATATAAAAAAGTGAAACCGGACCCCTATTTTATACCACTCACAAAAATAAACTGAAAAGGAATTAAAAACTTACATGTAAGACCTGACCATTAAACTCCAGGAAGAAAATACAGGGAAAAAGCTTCTTGACAGGTCTTGGCAATGATTTTTTGGATAAGACACCTAAAGCACAAAGCAATAAAAGGAAAAATAAGCAAGTGGACTATATCAAACTAAAAAGCTTCTGCACAGCAAAAGAAACAATTGATAAAATAAAATGACAACCTATGGAATAGGAAAAACTATTTGCAAACCATATATATGATAAGGGATTAGAAGCTAAGATATATAAGGAACTCACAAAACTTAACAGTGATAATAATAATAAGAATACAATTTTAAAAGGGCAAAGGATCTGAGTAGACATTTTTCCAAAGAAGACATTCAACAGGTACATGAAAAGGTGTTCAACATCACTAGCCATCAGGGAAATGCAAAGCAAAACCACAAAAACCCCAACAACACAAAACCGTCTACCTGTTAGAATGGCTCTCATCAGGGGCGCCTGGGTGGCTTAGTCGGTTAAGCGTCCGACTTTCGCTTGGGTCATGATCTCGCGGTTCGTGGGTTCAAGCCCCGCATCGGGCTCTGTGCTGACTGCCAGCTCAGAGCCTGGAGCCTGTTTCAGTCTGTGACTCCCTCTCTCTCTGACCCTCCCCTGCTCATGCTGTCTCTATCTCTCTCCTAGAAATAAATAAAACATTAAAAAAAAAAAAAAAGAATGGCTCTCATCAAAATGACAAGATAACAAGTGTTGGAAAAATGTAGAGAAAAAGGAAATGTAGAGAAAAAGGAAGTGTAGACTGGATCAGCCATTATGGAAAATAGTACGGAGTTTCCTCAAAAAATTAAAAATAGATTATCATATGATCCAGCAATCCCACTTCCGTATATATAGCCAAAGGAAATGAAATCACTATCTCAAAGAGATATCTTCATCCCCATGTTTACTGCAGCATTATTTACAATAGCCAAGACATGGAAATAACCTAAGTGTCCATTGATGGATAAATGGATGAAGAAAAAATACACACACACACACACACACACACACACACACACACACACACACACAGTACAATCTTGGTTTTTGAGCATAATTCATTCTGGAAACATGCTTGTAACCCAAAGCACTTATATATCAAAGTGAATTTCAAGAATTATTGGCTCAGTTGTGAGTATGTGACATTTGGCATCGTATACTACTTGTAACGTGAGACATCACTCATTTATTGAGTTAAAATGTATTAGAAATGTTTGCTCGTCTTGCGGAACACTCACAGAACAAGTTACCTGCAATCCACGGTTTTACTGTATATGCAATGGAATATTATTCAACCATAAAAAGGAAAGAAAACCTGCCATTTGCAACAACATGGATGGACATTGAGAGTATTACGCTGAGTAAAGTAAATCATACAGAGAAAGAGAAATACTGTATGATCTCACTTAGATGTGAAATCTAAAAGAACTGAACACATTGGTGGGGGTGGGGAAAATGAGTGACGGTGGCCAAAATGTAAAAGTGAAAACAAAATTTACCTCCTCTTGCAGTGACACTGAGCCTCACTTCCGGAGGCACTTTGTTCTTTATGGGTTAAAATGGCCTTTTTGTAATAATGTGTGTTTCTCAAGACTCTAGTGACTATACAGTAGACGGTGAGCCCCTAGAGGGGACTTTGAGGACTGTGTCTGAGACCCTGTGGTAACCTCAGTGGCTATGGTAGAACTTGGCACGTAGTAGATACTCAGGTGGTTGTGGTTTTGGTTATCGCCACAAAATAACTTTGTACTTCTTTTACATTCACCTCTGGCCCCAACCAACTTACTAACATTATATTTTATTCATTACCTTTATTCATCCTGTTTTATTCGTTACATTTTCCTCAGGCCCTTGGAATGCCCATAGCCACCTCTGGTCTTCTCCATCTTTGAGTATGCTTTCCCCCTCTCCGTGGCATGTCCTTCCCCATTTCCTTCAGGCTCCCGCCCAAATGCCACTTTTTTCCACGGAGCTTTTCTCTCCTTATCCTTTCGCTTCCACCACTCTAAGTAATCTGATCTCTCAACAGCAAGAGTCTTGAAATCGGTCCACTAACTCCTAAAATTTTGTTAAAATGGGAAACTGAACTAATCCGCTGTGGTTGGCTAGACCGCAAGGAGGAATGCCGGAGGTCATGAGGAATATTCTAAGAGACTTGCCAAAGTCCCTCCCTTGTCCAGACCAAACAGGAGTGCGAATGATGGATAGAGATTTCGGATGTGGGCCACGCTGAACGGGGGGAGGGCAAGGCGGGCCGGCCGGGTTCTGTCTATTTAAAGAGGCTGCCTGGATGGCAGCCTTCCCTGGAGGCGCGAGGGCTGTTTGTGCTCTGATCCATATCAAAGGTGCCCTTAACACCCCGCAGTCCAGGTCTGTTAGCCCTCATAAAACCATGTTTGGAGAGATATCTCTAGGGAGGGAATTTGGGTTTGAAATGGGAAGAAAGCAAGCCTGGAACTTAATTAGGAAACAAGAGATAGATCAAGGGCGGGGGGGTGGGGGGAATCAACAATTCTGAAGTGGAAAATATCTTGAGGAGTAAAAATAGTGGCTTTTACATGGCATCTGAGGCAGTTCTGCTGCTAACCCTTTCATTAGCTGACTTCCTGTGCGCCACAGGGACTGTTCTCTGAGGGCTGATTGCTGCTTTTGATGCTTCTAACCCGCTGGTGTCACCCCTCAGGTCCTCGATTCTAGGATTCCAGAAAGACAGGTCTTTGAGCAAAGAGTTAAAGAAGGCTTTGTTTCGGGAAAGCTGACCTATCAATCATTGACCAAAACTTTGTTGAACACCTGCTTTGTGCCAAGAAAAATGACAGGTCCTGGGGGAGGGGAAGGATGTAAAAATAAATACGATTTTTTTTGGTTGCTCTGGATAGAGTGAATGGTTCTCATTTGTCTGGGAAGACAATGTAAAGAATGAAGGGATTGCTTATGTTACAAATGATTCTGTCTTCTGACTTATAACTCTGCCCGCCCCTCTTCTTCAATTCAATTTTGCACACTTTTATTAAACCTGATGTGCTAAGCACTTTGATAGGCCCAAGGGATACACACTTGAATGAAACATTGTTCATTATTCTCCAGGGGCTCATTGCCTCGCCCTGGAGACAGATTCATAAACTTGTAACCATAGTCCCTGAAATGTTATAATAAACAGGTGTACAAAGTGCAGTGGGAACACACAGGCAGGAGTAAGTTGAGGAAGCACGTAACATTTCACCGCTACTCCTTTCTCTTTTAGTCACAGATGTTTTCATCCTGTTTGAAAACTCTTGGCATCCCTCATCAGAGAGACAAAATCAATTTCCGGTTGGAAGAGAACCCTATACATGACAATTAGGCTTTTCCACTGAGCCTGGTCTTGGCCTCAGAATCCTCTCTACACAGAGCTCAGGGGAGCCATGAGCTGCCATTACCATTTGCAGAGGAGAGACCTATTTCTCACCTCCACTCTACCCCAAAATCATGTTCTGCTCTTTTCTGTTAATTCTTAGGGGTCTAAAAGTCCTATTTTTGTGCCCTAACATTCCCTCATGAGAGATTATTTTAATATCTGTTTTATAATTTTGAATTGGAAATTTATCTGTGTCTATGGAAATTCTCCGCAGCTGGCTTGGGAATATGCATCTCCAAAAAGGTTTCCATTTTGTTTTAGTTGGGCACATATTAGCATTTTAGAATTAACTTTATATTAATTTCTTGACTTGGGGGTTCCCAGACTACGTAAGTAGTGTTGTTGTTGTTTTTTTTTTTTTAATGTTCTATTTATTTCTGAGAGAGAGAGACAGCATGAACAGGGGAGGGTCAGAGAGAGAGGGAGACACAGAATCTGAAGCAGGCTCCAGGCTCTGAGCTGTCAGCACAACTCCCAACGTGGGGCTCAAACCCACGAACCGTGAGATCATGACCTGTGCCAAAGTCGGACGCTCTACCGACTGAGCCACCCAGGCACCCTGCGTAGTGTTCTTTCAAACCTCAAACTACTCATGGGAAGACCCACAGCTACAAATGCCAGGAGAGGGGCGCCTGGGTGGCTTAGTCGGTTAATCGTCCGACTTTCGCTTAGGTCATGATCTCGCGGTTCGTGGGTTTGAGCCCCGCGTCGGGCTCTGTGCTGACTGCCAGCTCAGAGCCTGGAGCCTGTTTCAGTCTATGACTCCCTCTCTCTCTGGCCCTCCCCTGCTCACGCTGTCTCTCTCTCTCTCTCCTAGAAATAAATAAAAACATTAAAAAATTTAAAAAAAAATGCCAGGAGAGATTATTTCCTATTCAGGCAGAGAAACTTTTTCCTCCCGCGCGAAGTTTTTTTTTTTTTTCCTCCCCCAGGTCATCCTTCTAAGCATTCTGGCTTTTGGGGGAAAAGCATAAGGTGGTGGTCTTATTTTCCTCTCTATCTCCTGGTATCGGGGCTTCATTTTCTGTGCTGCTGTGGTAGATAAGATCCCAGACTTCTGGAAACCTCCCCTTCTAAGGTAGCCTCTGCGTTATTTTGCACTCACAGCTTTAGTTTTTAAATTCTTACTACCTGAAGGCACTATAAAATTCCCTTTTTATTCTAGAGAGCTCAACCATGCATTTTAAAGAACGTCACTTATATTTTACCCAGCATTTCTTTTTTTTTAAATTTTTTAAAATTTATTATTTCTAGGAGAGAGAGAGAGAGACAGCGTGAGCAGGGGAGGGTCAGAGAGAGAGGGAGACACAGACTCTGAAACAGGCTCCAGGCTCTGATCTGGCAGTCAGCACAAAGCCCGACGCGGGGCTCGAACCCACGAACCGCGAGATCATGACCTAAGCGAAAGTTGGACACTTAACCGACTAAGCCACCCAAGCGCCCCTTACCCAGTATTTCTAGCTTTTTAGTGGGAGAATATTCACGTTATCCTCTACTGTCCAAAATCAGAAATCTTCCCAGCAAATCCTTAATACCTAGCATCCTTCAAGCAGTCCTGAGCGTCCATCGACACACATGACAGCGGGATGATACCTGTCACAGCTGCTCCTTCCCTGACTGATTACTGGCCTCTCTCCAGGTCGGGGTATGGAACACGGAGTCCTGCCGATTTTCACCCATGGCAGAAACAAACAACATACTTCAGGCATGAACCAAGTCACGAGTTTTTAGTGTACAAATATAGCCACTTTTCTTTCTTTATCTGCATAATCACTTCAATCCAAATGCCTTTATTAAAAGAGTCCAGTGGCTCTCTTTTGAGGCCTCATTCTCTCCAGCAAATCGTTCAAGAACTCCCGGGGATTATTTAGTACAAAGGGAGGCAGTCCTCTTCCAAGCCCGGCACAGAGCAAACTGTTCTGTCCCTCAGCATAGCTATTGTCAGTCACGGTCACATGGTGTCACTGCTGAACATGGGTCCTGCTCGCCCTGGAGCCAGCCGTTGACCGCTACAGTTTCTTCCCTGCTGGTACCCTCACTTGGACAGCGAGGTTACAGCTTTTTTAGTTCACTGCCCGATTGTCAGCAACTGTTTTCTGAAGCTGTGACAGAACAGGGCCTTTGAGCCTCAGCCAAGCGCTGTGCCAACCCGGCTCCTTCTCACCCAGATTCGCCCTCCCTTCTGCTTTGCAGTAGTGTTAAGACTGCGTTCATTCTTCCAAGAATATTAAGCCTTCCGCTCTTTTCATTTTCAATACTAATATAAATAATAAGCTTCAGGGATGTAGTGCCTTACCATTTCGGAATCCGCTGACACTCAAAACGCACTCTGTGCAGGTGGCCCAGAAGTCCAGAGAGGGCAAGTGGCTTTCCTAAGAGAATTCTACAAATAAACAGAAAAACTGGAACTCTCCCGGTCCTGTCCCGTGTCTTTCAGGCACTAACTCTTGCCACACAGGTGAAAACCAAATATCCTCTGTAAATGTACACACATCCTTGCTTATAAATGTAGTTCCCCTCACTAAGGGGCTGCCGGACGGTGTCTGGGTTCTAGTAGGTAGTCAACGTGTGATCCCTATACCAGGAGAATTTAGCATCATCAGGGAGCAGGTTAGAAATGCAGTTCTCAGGGGCGCCTGGGTGGCTTAGTCGGCTAAGCGTCCGACTTTCGCTTAGGTCATGATCTCGTGGTTCGTGGGTTCGAGCCCCGTGTCGGGCTCTGTGCTGACTGCCAGCCCGGAGCCTGTTTCAGTCTGTGACTCCCTCTCTCTCTGACCCTCCCCTGCTCACGCTGTCTCTCTCTCTCTCTCTCCTAGAAATAAATAATACATTTAAAAAAAATTATAAAAAAAAAAGGAAAAAAAAAGAAATGCAGTTCTCAGATCCCACTCTAGACCTCCTGAGTCAAAACCTCTGAAGGTGGTGACCAGCTGTCTTTGTTTTAACAAGGCCTGCAGGGATTCTGATAATCACTAACGTAGGAGAAGCCTTGATTAGAACGCCTTCCCTGCTGGGCTGCCTGGGTGGCTCAGTGGGTTAAGCTTTCAGCTCAGGTCATGGTCTCGATGTTCATGAGTTTGAGCCCTGCATCAGGCTCTTTGAGCCTGATTCAATTCTCTATTTTCTCTCTCTCTCTCTCTCTCTCTCTGCCCTTCCTCTGATCACATACTCTCTCTCAAAAGTAAATAAGCATTAAAAATAATAATAATAAAACACCTTACAAGCTTTTATCTGTTAGGTATTCCATAAACAACACTTGCCCGGGGCAAAAGGTTTTGTAGGCCTACACAATGTTTATAATTTGAAAAACAAGCTTTGGGACTCGTGGGTGGCTCAGCTGGTTAAGCGTCAAACTTTGGCTCAGGTCATGATCTCAAGGTCTGTGAGTTCTAGCCCCGCTTTGGGCTTTGTGCTGACAGCTCAGAGCCTGGAGCCTGCTTTGATTCTGTGTCTCCCTCTCTCTCTGCCCCACCCCCTCTCACCCTGTCTCTGTCTCTCTCAAAAACAAATGAACATTAAAAAAAGAAGAAGAAGAAGAGCGAGTTTTATCTCCAAGTCAGAAAAAGAAAATACCATGCTGTAAATAATATTTAATAAATAGTTCATTAACTGTCTGTAACACAAAACAATATGTCCATTAGCTAATTTCAGTTCTTATAATTATCAATATAATGTGTTTAATCAGGAATGTGTATGCATTGTAATATGTTTGATACGTATAAGAAAGCCTCAAAAAAAAAAAAAAAGAAAGCCTCCAAAATATGTGTATACTTTCATCTTGTTTTGTTATTTAATTCTTGAGTATAGAGGCTCAGTTCCTCATATGGCAACTCGGCAGATTAAGATTTAATACATGGGAATGATAATTGTCAATTTCTAGAATGTGTTTAAATGACAACAAACACCAGTATAATTAAAGAAAAGAGCAAAGGACTATATTTCAGTGGGCTTCCATAAAGTATCTTTTAAAACTAAATTATTGTAAGTAAAATGAGAAAAAAAAAACCCAGACTATATATAGTCCTATTGTTCTATACTGGCAAAGTGTTGTGCTTTATTTCAATTTTCTTCTTCTTCTTCTTCTTCTTCTTCTTCTTCTTCTTCTTCTTCTTCTTCTTTAATGTTTTTATTTATTTTTCAGAGAGAGAGAGAGAAAAACGTGAGTGGGGGAGGGGCAGAGAGAGAAGGAGACAGAGGATCTGAAGCAGGCTCTGTATTGACAGCAGAGAGCCTGATTCGCATCTGAAACCCATGAACCCTGAGATCCTGACCTGCGCTTAAGCTGGATGCTTAACTGACTGAGCCACCCAGGTGCCCCGATTTCAATTTTGTTCTTATCTCTGCTCTTTTCCATGTGTATTCTCTAACTAGATTAAACGTTTAAGTAACCTGAGGTGGGAAAAAAAAGACTATTTACTGATTGCTTATTTTATATCAGCTACTATATGCCTAGCACATAATAAATGCTCAAGAGAATCAACTGAATGCAATACTAAATTTGATGTTCATCTTGAAGTACAAGGCATTTATTATTGCTTCATTTTACAGATGGGGAAACTGAGGTTTAAGAATCTTAAATTATATTCTAAGGTAATATAACCAGTAATGTACATCCAGAATTTAAATGCCAGCCTTTGAGACACTAGAAACTCATGATTTTCCCACACTACCTTGCTACCTCTCTGAGAGGTAGAATTAATAGTGACTATTGCTTCTGAACAATTTTTACTGTGTAAGGAATATTTGTGCCATTAACTATTGCTTTGGGACATGGAAATTTGTGAAGTAATTAAGCCTTTCCATGTCAGTATATGTAGGTATATGTATAAAATAATTATTCCTTGTGAATGAGAAGTCCAGCTTTGGTATATTTGAATTAAACTTCAGAAGTTGACATTTAAAGGGAACATTTCTTACAAGAAAATCTATTTTGAGACTTTATTACTCCCTGTTCTCTTATATGACTTTAACGTCCCAAGTCTCATCAACCTGTTTTGTATTGGTTGCTTAGAGGCAGTCTATGATTATTGCATGATTTGTCAAGTATACAGAGTCACCTCCTAAAAATAGTGTTATTGCTTGCTCATAAGCCTGTGTGAAAGAATAGTGCATAGCTACTACAGACAGACAGTATTCTGTTATTTTTACCTCAGCGAGGGCAAATGTAAAGGTTTAGCTCATAAACGTTCCTTTTAGACATCTGGTTCCTGGAAACACAGCTCATTGAATGGTCCACGGCTCGGCCACCTGTTATATCTTCACCTTCAATATTTTAGGAAAAAGTCTAAAGAATGGAGATTCAACTCACATAGTCTTCTCAGCAATAAGCTCATGCCAGTAAACAAGGATCTCTCATTCATTTTAGTCCAGATGAAGTTTCAGATGATAGCTATTCATAGGACAAAATGATCTTGACATGTTAAGAAGTGAAGAGGTTATTAAATAGTTCATATAGTATTTTACCATTAAAATTTTAAACAATCTAGAGGACATATATGAATATGTAATAGAGGAGCATTGTTCAACAGAAATATGAGTCACATATGTAATTTTTAACTTTCTAGAAGTTACATTTATAAAGTAAAAAGAAATAAGAAAAATTAATTGTGATTATATATTAATTTATTCTAAAATAGATTAATTTTATGTGTATAATTACATATTTTATGAATGTTTAATGTTTATGTTTAACATATTCATATTTAAATATATTAAGTCAATGTATAAATAATATATTTTAACAATAAATTAATTTTTAATTCATTTCCACTTTAATAATTAATTATATATTTTATTTGACCCAATATATTATTATTTTAACATGATATTAATACTAAATGATTACTATATTTTACATTTCTTTCCTACTTAGTCTGTGAAATCTTGTGCATATTTGCACTTAATAGCCCATCTCAGTTGGACACTAAATTTTGGGGAGAAATATTTAATGTGTTTAGATTACATAAATTTATAGCTATAAAATAGATTCATAACCCAAGTTGTTCTCATCACACACACTGTACTGAGTAGCAATTTTAAATTAAGTTAATTAAAATTAAATAAGCGTAACAATTAGTTCCTCAGTCATACTAGACACATTTCAAGTGCTCAACAACCACCATTCTGGACGTCGCAGTAGTAATTTCCAAGTCTCCAGCTGCAAGATCACTTCCAGACCTCACAGGATGGCTTTACTCATTCTGAAACCCTGCATGGCCGAGGCTCTGCCCTCTGCTGGCGCGTACTGCTTCCAACACCATTTCTCTGTTGCTAGGCCGAGTTCCTTCTGTCAGGTGTGTGTGATGGTGCACTGGGTAATTTCAAGGGACACCACTCACACTGTAGTGCACGGCTAGTGACCTTTAGTGATAATATTGGATCAGAAGCTTCCTTGCCTGAAGCTTGGCGTAATGGGGTGAAGCATCCTGAGCACCCTCAATTCCAGATTCTCCCTTCATCAGCCTCCTTCAGGCTCTGCTCCATCTCCTCAACCTCCCTCCAAATCTGCCCAGGACTGGGGCAGGCACCCATGTTGTCTCTGATGATATTTTTCTCCAGAAGAGCTCTTTGCCATGGACAGACACCTCCATAATGGCTCTGTGGTCAGAGAGAGCTTGAGAAAATATCTTGCCCTCACCCTCCATGATGAAGAAGGGATGAAGTTAGGGCTGGGAGTCCCCATCAACCAGGGTATCATTACTAAAGGTGAAAAACAATTAAAAATAAAAACCAATTATATTCCAGGAGTGCCTTTGCAAGAATTAGGTAAACAGATATTTGACTTTACCAGTAGAGAGAACCAATGGAAACAGCTTTACTGATGGTATATCAATCATCTCTGTTTCAAAATCAAATGAAAACCTAGTGGTCTTCTTCAGACTGAACACACTAAGTCAGTGGGAAATAGGGAAAGTCAGAGGGCTGAGCTGTTCCATCACAGTAAGGGAAACCCTTTAATCATTGAGGCCACATGGCTCTATGAGTAACGAATGGTAATGTTAAATATAAGGGAGTGAGAAATGGATGTGGATGGAAATCACTTTGAATCTTGGGAGCAGAAGTCAGCTGTACCCACAGAAGGAATCTGCCTCAACAATTGAATAGAATTTCCACTAGACAAGTCCAATCAAGAAGGAAGAAACACATCAGAAAAGACACAGGCTTTTCCGACATCAGAGCCAACAGACTTTCATTCAAAGTGCAGCACAGCCGAAGGTCCAAGGCAGGAATCTCAGGGAAGAGAGTCCTTCCTGTGAGGAGCCTGGAAGGGGAGCTACAGCTCTCAGAAAACTGGGGAGAGTAAGAACGATGTCAGTGTAGGAGTTTTAGACTCCAGGGGAGCAGTCATTTGGGGCAAGAATGTGAAGGTACATTTTTTTTTGCCACAGGTCAATGGCAAAAATATGCTGCTTCTTAGAAACCCCCACCTTCATAGAGGCCACGGAAGCACAATACCTGCAGTGGCCTCACTGCTTAAATTCCCCTTTCCCCCTTCCTCCCATTTCTCATATTCTTCAGGTTTAATTTCAAATGTATCATTTTTATCCTACTGTCTCACACATAGATTCTACTCTTTGGTCTTGGGACAATATTTGACTTATTGTAGTTTCTCCTCAAGGCTCTGTCTTGGGCTCCATGTTTTGAGGATGCATTTTTCGTCACCCAGAACAGTTCTGGGATAAATCATCTTCAGGGCTATTTAATCCATCGGGTGGCATAGGCACAAATCCAGGAGACTAGGAGCTTTACAGAGACCAGAAAAAATGTTTGAGTCCTGAAAACAAAATACATATGGGCTTCAAATAAGGTAAAGAAACTAGAAAACTGAGAGTAATAAACGGTTAATTAAAATCTATAACTATAACAGCAGTCAACTGTCTTGTCAATTTTAGTATTTATATAAATTTCATTGCATTTGAATTTGATTTTGGAAGTTGAAATACATTACATTGAAATACTTCCAAAGTATAAATAGTAATAGCTAACATATCATAGCCGGTCATAAATCAAATGCTACCTGTAGCCAAATAATTTTAAAAGTAAAAACATCCTTTCAAAAAAACCTTACAGCTGAAAATTAAATTTAGTGTGAGATGAGGGTTTATTTTGATACGTTTTAGATGATGCACTATAGTGGAGACTCTATAGTAAAAGAATTCAGAGCCTACCAAGTTTTTTAAATGACCCTGGAAATCACTCTCCACCCAGCCTATACTCAGCTTATCCCTTTCCTGGATGAGGCAGTTTCACATCATAACAGTACAATGTGTCAGGAAAGTCAGTGAAATTTATGTCCTGGACACACCAATTTCTTTTTTTTTTTTTTACAAATAGTTTATTGTCAAATTAGTTTCCACATAACACTCAGTGCTCATCCCCAAAGTGCCCTCCTCCATGCCCATCCCCCCCTCCCCCCCACATCCATATGGACACACCAATTTCTAACAGTGTGAAATTTGGCCATTTCATTAGCCTCTCAGACTTCCACTTACGTGAAATGCAGAGGCTAGTGTAAGATGACAAGTGGGTCTAGTACCTAGTACTAGGTTGGTAACAGTGCCTAGTAGGTTGGTAGCAGAGTCTACAAAAAAGAGATGGGCTAAATCCTTGCACCCTATGGGAGAACAGAATTGAACAGAATTCAGAATTCAAGAATGGAATTCAAGATCAAGGATTTGATTAAGGAGTTAAAACTATAGGAGGCCTCAGAACCTCATGCCTTATAAAATTCAGCATAGTCCATTAGGGGGAAGGATATACTCAGGATGAGTGTGCTACTGGCCGTGGGGGTAGGTGGCGTTATTATGTCCGCTGACTCATTCCCTTCCCGGAAGGGTAATTATCCATTTCCACCCATTGCCATGTATGTTGCAGAGCCACCTTATGGGTAGAATACATTTCCTGCACCATAGCAGGTTGGCCACATGACTTGGCCTCAGCCAATAGAAGTACAAATGCTGCATCCAAGCAACAGCTTTAAGGGCACTTGTGTGATTTGGCTCTGTCTCTTGTCCTTTACTCTCGGCTTAATAATGCTGTTGTGTGCCAAATAGGGCCTGCTCTTTTAGTCTGGCTCCTGGCATGAGAAGGCACATAGGAGAAAGCCACAGCTGCCGAGGTACAGCTGCTAACATGGAATTGTGCAAGAAATAAACTTTTATTGTTATAAGCCACTGAGGTTTGGGACTCGTTTGTCACTGCAGGAAAGCTGATTAATATGGATGTTCAGAAAGAAAGATCCCCCAAGAGAGAGGACTATTCTCATTGTCCTTTTAGTGATCTAATTTGAAAAAAAAAAAAAAAAAGATTTTTTCATTAATCAGCAATAAAGAAAACCAGCATGTCCCACTCTCCATAATTATGTTGGGCATACTTTACAGCAACTAGAACCTTTACAGAATTAGAAAGATAACATTAAAGTTAATCCCTGCTCCACCCATATCACAAAGCCACAAGGGTCCATGTCAGGATGCTGGGAGTGAAGTCATGGAGCTGTTTCAGTGGCCAATAAAGTTACTTAGCTGTCCCTAATGACATCTTTTGGGATTTGCTGACGTAGGCATTTTACACTTTTCAATTACAAGTGTGAAATACTGTTTGTTGCCAATTTTGTTAGTGTTAGGAATTCTTTCTGCACTTCTTAGAAAATTAGCATTAATTAAATCAACTCATTTCCCAATGGCTTAATTTAGCACAGTACTTATTTCTCTATGGTGCCAAGCTGTTCTTCTCTGAACTCTAGATAAATGAAGTATCTTGAAGAAGAGGAACATAAACTTTCATTGGTAGGAGTAAAGTAGCAACTACTAGTATTTTGTTGCTGTTTCTGGATTATTTTTAGTTATTGAGTGAATGCTACTTTTAAGTTTTCTTAGTATAGCCCTCTGACCAAGCAGTGAAACTTTAAACAGAGAGGTTGTCTGTCTTTGTTTTGGAACCTTGGAATTATCCCACTCATCTGAACAGTTTTGCATTATCCCATTGTCTATATATCTGCTCTCCTTTGTTTTACCCTATTTGCTTAATCATTCATTCAGAAAATATTTAGTGGCTACGTCAAATACTGTTCTGTACCTTAGATATGGTGGAGAATAAAATAAAGGACACCTCACTCTGCTAGATTTAGAAATTTGTAAGAAAAGATCTGCCTGGGTGGAGGGAATAGAAAACTCAACAGCCATGAGACAGGGCTGAGCTCAGAGCATTTAAGGAATCGCCAGAAGACAGTGTTGCTGGAATGGAAGAAGACAGTTTTGCCTGAAAGATTGAGAAAGTCTAGATCATGAGGGCCTTGTGAACTATGCTAAGGAGTTTGGGTTGTATTCTAATGGAAAGCCATGGGAGGATTTATGTTTGAGAAAGATCACTCTGACTGCTGAATAGAGAAAGGATAGTAGAGGAGCAAGCAGGAAGGAGACCCATGGGAAGGCCCTTGGAGAAACCGACAAGAGGGTCAGTGATGACGTAGACTGGAGTTGTAGCAGTGAAGGTAGGAAGACGTGGTCAGATTCAATGCTGACTGGCTGGATCTGCAGTGTGAATAGAAAAATGTCAAGAATGACACTGCAGTTTTTGACGTGGATGATTGGGTAAAAGGCAGTACCGTTACCTGCTATGGGAAAGATTAGGAAAGAAGCATATTATTTCGGGTAGGCCAAGGGGGAGCTATTACATGTCTTAGCCTATGAAAGTGTCATATCTAGAGGAAAATTATGTGTTGCTGGAGCTGCTACCGCCTACAGGCTTGTTACCATGATGGCTGTCACTTTTCCTCCTGGGTTCTAAGATTTGCAAGAGCCACCTGGACACCCAGTAGACCATTTTAATTTGAAGCCAGGTAAACTTGGAAGCAAAGCAGCCTCCTAAAAGGCATCTGTTAAGATTCTCACGATAAAGGAGGAGATGATTCAAAGACCCAGAAAAGCAGGCATATCTATACTACATTATACGTGTGGTAGACATCTGTTCATATTTGTTTTTGTTGCCTGACTTCCATCCTGATCATTGTACTCAGTTTCTCTCTAGTGCAGGAGTTGGAAAACTATGTCCTGCAGGCAAAATCTGGCCTATTTATTTTTATAAATAAAGCTTTATTGGTACATAACTATCCCTATTTGTTGCTGCAATATCTGTGTCTCCTTTTAAGCTATAATGGCAGAGTGGAAGAGACAGAACCTGTATGGCCCACAAAGGGCAAGATATTTATTATTGGTCCTTTTACAGAAAAAGATTGCTGATCCCTGCACTGGTGGGACCATCATCCCCCAGCTTTCAGCCCACCTGTTTTGGGTATAGCTGACTGTACTCACAGACGCCAAGGTTCATCTGGGCTAAACCAAACTCCACATTCCCTCTTACTGGCAGGAGTGATCCCTTCGGGGGCGAGTGTTGACTGCAGCTTGTCTAATCCATGAGAGCTCAGAATTTTGCCTGGAATTCAGGGACAAAGACTTTAGCTTTTTGTGCTGCTTGTGAGTCTAGAGGATGAAGCCCTAGGAGTGCTGGCAGCTATTTGGTACAGCTTTTGGGGGGCCTACATTAACACAAGACAGAAAAGAAGAGGTCTAGAGAGAGAGAGAGAGACAGAGAGAGACAGAGAGAGACACAGAGAGAGAAAAGCCTAAATTCTAGTCACATGTCTGAGTTCCTTTATCAAGCCCTGCTTGAAGCCAGTGTACCTAGGACTTTCTTGTTTAATTCCTTTTTCTTAATAAATTCCTTTTTGCTTAAGCCACATTAGATTGACTTTTTGTCAGTTGCAACTAAAAGAAACCTGATGTATATAAATGGATATAATGCTGGATTGTAATGTGTGTGATTTGTTTGAGATGAAATTAAAAAATGTATGCCTTTGGATATTCTATCTTTCCTATAAAATCTAACTCAAATTCTTTTCTTTGCCATAAAGTCTCAGCTGAAAGTAAATTTTCATTCCTTTATCTTCCCACAGGATTTTTTCCCTATGCAATTCTTAGAATATACAAAATGTTATACTTTATTCCATGGTTATTAGAAGGCAATTATCTTCTGTACGTGTCTTAAGGTCTGTGAGAGCAGAAGCCACATCTTACCTTGGCATTTCCCCTAGTACCTAATACAATGCACAGCACTCCCGTAGTAAGGACTAAAAAGATGACAAATCAGTGAGTGTGCCTTGGCGTCAGCTTAATTTGCGGCTACCAATTAAAGAGGAGGCAAAATGGGACGGAGAAGGTTGAATGAAAAAGATTAGTGGTCCTGTTCCTTCCCCACCACCTCTGCAACCTTTTCCTCTTATGTCTCTGAAATGGAAGCAGAGAAAATTTAAATTAGATGCCAGATTCAAGTGTTGAACTTTTATTATTTATTTATTTTTTACATTTATTGTATTTTTGAGAGACAGAGTAAGACGGAGTATGAGGGGAGGAGAGGCAGAGAGAGGAGACACAGAATCAGAAGCAGGCTCCAGGCTCTGAGCAAACATTCAGCACAGAGCCTGATGAGGGGCAGGAACCCATGAACCATGAGATCATGACCTGAGCCAAAGTTGGATATTTAACCGACTTAGCCACGCAGGCGCCCCAAGTGTTGATCTTTTAAAAGTACTTAAATGATAAAAACAGTATAATAACTCCAATAACCCCAAAGCTCTGGGATCTACCCAAATGTTGCAAAGAAATTGGATCATCATATCTATCAAAGCATATTTAAGTTGGCGTTGGGGGTGGGTGGCAAATGAAAACATTTTCTAAGTGTACTCCACAGAACTCAGTCCATTCCATGAGCTATTTATATATTCTATGCCTCGTTGTTTTGTCTTTTTTTCTTAATGTTTTATTTATTTCTGAGAGAGAGAGAGAGAGACAGAGAGACAGAGAGAGACAGCATGAGCAGGGGAGGGTCAGAGAGAGAAGGAGACACAGAATCTGAAACAGGCTCCAGGCTCTGAGATGGCTGTCAGCACAGAGCCCAATGCAGGGCTCAAACCCACAGGCCGTGAAATCATGACCTGAGCCAAAGTCTGACGCTTAACTGACTGAGCCACCCAGGGGCCCCGCCTGGTTTTTTTGTCTTGCATTTTTGGCTTTGGAATTTAAATGCAAAATATCAAGTCTTTAAATAGATATTTAACTTCTTTAAATTATCTGCTAATAAACATTAGACCTTACAGAGTAATTTATTTTTAAAGATATGTTACATATTATGTATTCATCTAATGGTAAAATTAAATAATCCATCTAATTTAGCACATGTTTATTGAGAGTATTTCATATACTCTCAATAATGATGAGTTTCTGAGCTCAAGAACGCTGGAGCTGATAGGGAGAGAAGTAAAACAAACTTATAAACAACTGGAACAGTGCTTTCAAGTCTAGCTGTCTGTGATAATGAAAGTGTTCTACATTCATGTCATCCCACATGGAAGCCACTGGCCACGTGTTGTTCCTGAGCATTTGATACACTGCTAGTGTGACAAAAAAATGTGAATTTCACATTTTATTTAATTTTAATTACTCAAATTTAATAGTCACATTTGTCTATGGCTACCATCTGGACAGAAAAGAACTAGGATATGGGTATAAGTGACACAATACATTTATAAACAGTGTTTGGTAGAGCACTTAAAGGAAAAAAGGGCAGTTGCCCGTGAAAGGATTCATGGAAGTGACTTTTGGGAAGAGCTTAAAAGGGGGTAGGATTGATTTATATATAAATATATGCAGGGGGATGGGTTAAATGGGTGATGGGTATTAAGAAGGGCATATTAGGTGATGAGCACCAGGTGTTGTATGTAAGTGATGAATCCCTAAATCCTGCACTTGAAACTAATATCACACTGTGTGGTAACTAACTGGAATTTAAATGAAAAGCTTGAATAAAAAATGTGTGCATAATTGTATGCACACACACGTTATGGAAGGAGCAGGGAAAGAATGTTGCAGACAGAGGGACTAGAGTGAGTCAAGGCAAAACTATTTGGGAAATATGAGTAAGTCCAGCTTTGGTTTTGGCACAAGAAGTGTACAGGAGAAATTGGAGATTATTCTGAGTCGGCCGTATGATACCAATTTGCAGATCTCGAATGCCATGCTGTCTGAAGGGTAGTGTTTACCTTGACAATAGGTTTTGCTTCCTATTTTGAAGCATCAAACTTATGGGACCGGAGATACTAATCTGGTGGCAGTAATTAAGGAGACTTGTGGAGGAACAGGAAAACTAATTAGCAGCCCCATCCAAATATCGCTGGCAAAAATCATAAGATCTGTAATAAGAATGGAAATAATGATGGAAATGGAAAGTTGGAGATGGTTTGAATTTTTTCAGTTCAGAGGCATGTGAAAAGGGATTGGTACCTACTTTTTTGTCTAGGGATTTGTGAAGACAGGATAGCTTGCAGAAGTAGCTTTCACCAATATGGTGAAACCTGGGAATATGCTGGAGGAGAGGCCAACCCAGTATCAGTTTATGAAGCCTTCAGAGAGAGGAAAGAAAGACCTCAGCAGTTTCCGCTGTTAACTGAAGCATCTGAGAAGTTAGAGAAGGGAAAAAGTGATAGAGCTACTGGTGACGACTTGGAATTTTCAGGAAGCTCTACTTAGACAGTCATTTACTCAAAAATATTTCAAAATTTCTTTTGAGATTGTTCCTCTGGTCCATGTGTTATGGAGAAGTGTGTTGTTTAATCTACGGGTATTTGGGGCTTTCCTAGCTAGCTTTGTATTACTGATTTCTCGTTTATTTCCATTGTAGTCTGAGGGCAGACATTGTATGGTCTCTATTATCTTAAACTTGTTAAGGTATATTTTATGGCCCAGAATATAGTCTATTTTGGTGACTGTTCTTTTTTTTTTATGTTTTTTTAAATTTTTATTTATTTCTAGGAGAGAGAGAGGTCTAGACAGCATGAGCAGGGGAGGGTCAGAGAGAGAGGGAGTCACAGACTGAAACAGGCTCCAGGCTCTGAGCTGGCAGTCAGCACAGAGCCCGACGCGGGGCTCGAACCCACGAACTACGAGATCATGACCTAAGCGAAAGTCGGATGCTTAACCGACTAAGCCACCCAGGCGCCCCTTTTGGTGACTGTTCTATGTGAGCCTCAGAAGAATGTATAATCTGCCGTTGTTGGATGAAATAATCTATAAATGTCAATTATATCCAGTTATTTGATGGTGCTACTCAATTCAACCCTGTCCTTACCGATTGCCTGCTTGCTGGATCTGTTCATTTCTGACAGGGAGGTGTCAAAGTCTCCAAGTGTAACGGTAGATTCATTTATTTCTCCTTGTAATTCTGTCAGTTTTCACATCATATATTTTGATCCTCATGAGTTGTTAGGTGTATACACATTCAGGGTTGTTATGTCTTTTTGGAGTACGGACTCCTTTACCATTATGCAATGCCTTCTGTATCCCTAACATTCCTTTGTCTAAAGTCAGCTCTGTCTGAAATTAATGTAGCTACTCCTGCTTTCTTTTGATTGCTGTTAGCATGGTATATCTTTCCTCACTCCTTTACTTTATATAATCGAAGTATAATTGGTGTGCTATGTGACATTAGTTTCAAGTGTATTTCATCCCTTTTAAGTGGGTTTATTATAGACACTGGGTAGTTAGGTCTTGTTTTTTTTTTTTTTTTTTTGGATCCATTCTGGCAATTCTGGCAATCCCTGTCTTTTATTTTTTTTAAATATATTTTTAAAATTTTTTATTTATTTCTAGGAGAGAGAGAGAGACAGCGTGAGCAGGGGAGGGTCAGAGAGAGAGGGAGTCACAGACTGAAACAGGCTCCAGGCTCCGAGCTGGCAGTCAGCACAGAGCCCGATGCGGGGCTCGAACCCACGATCCACGAGATCATGACCTAAGTGAAAGTCGGACGCTTAACCGACTAAGCCACCCAGGCGCCCCTGGCAATCCCTGTCTTTTAATTGGTATGTTTTCAACATTGACATTTAAAGTGATTATTAATATAGTTGAATTGATAATCTTCTATGATTCCATTTTCTCTCCTTTCTTAGCATATCAGTTATACACCTCTTTTAAAATTTTTTAGTCGTTGCCTAGAGTTTGCATGATGCATTTACAACTAATCCAAGTCCACTTTCAAATAACACCGTATCACTTTTCAGGTAGTGCAAGTATTTCATAATAACAAAATAATCCTAATTCCTTCCTCTAATCTTTTGTATCATTGTTGTCGTTCATTTCACTTATATATACACATACATAACTGAATACAGTTTTGCTATTATTATTTTGAACAAATTGGTTTTTTAGATGATCTAAAAATGAAGTTTTTATTTTCCCTTTACTCATTCCATCTCTGATACTTTCTTTATGTAGATAGGTTCACAAGGTAGAGATTTTTTTTCTCTCATTCATTATTTCATTCCAGTCCATTCTTTCTTGCACAGTTTATAAGAAGAAGTCGGTAGAATTCTTGTTTCTGCTGCTCTATAGGTAAGGCATTTTCTCCCCTGCTCTGGCTTCTTTGAAGAATTTTTTTTTTTATCTTTGGTTTTCTCAAGTTGAATATGACATATCTAGGTGTAGCTTTTTGTAGCTTGATCTTCTTTGAGTTTCCTGGATCTGTGTTTTGATGTCTGATGTTAATTTAGGGGAAAATATCAGTCATTATTGCTTCAAATATTGCTTCTGTTATTTTCTCTTTCTTCTCCTTCTGTTATTCCCATAATTGTGTATGCAATGCTTTTTGTCATTGTTCCAGAGTCTTTGGATATTCTGGTTTTTTGCTTTGTTGTTGTTGTTGTTTTTTGATCAACCTTTTTTCCTCTTTGCTTTTCAGTTTTGGAAGTATCTAGTGTCATATCAAGTTTAGCTGTATCCAGTTTAATAATGAGCCCATCAAATGCATTCTTAATTTTTTACAGTGTTTTTTTTATATTTAGCATTTTGTTTTGATCGTTTATCAGAATTTTCATCTTTCTGCTTACATTATCTATCCTTTCTTTCATGTTGTCTACTTTTTCCATTAAACTCCCTAACATACTTATTATGTATATATTTAAATTCCTAGTCTGATTATTTCAACATTTCTGCCATCTCTGGCTCTGGTTCTGATGCTCATTCAGTCTCTTCAAACTGTTTTGTACCTTTTAGTATGCTTTGTAATTTTTTGTTGAAAGATACACAGGATATACTGAGTGAAAAGAACTACAATAAAGAGGCCTTCAATAATGCAGTAGTAAAGTGTGGGGGGAGGGGAAGCATTCTACAGTTTTATGATTAGGCCTCAGTGCTTTGGTGAACCTGCAGCCCTAGGAACTTCATTAGTACTTCCCAGTGTTTCTCTCCTTAGGTGTGGCTACATAGCGAGAGGAAGCTGGGGTTAGGTATTTCCTTTTCTCCAGGTAGGTTAGGTTCTGACAAAACCCTAATAGATTAGGCCCTGGTAAAATAATTTATCCCGACGACTGGCCTTGCTAAGAAGAACAGAGTGCTTTGGTGTATTTAAAAATGGTTAGGGTCACCTGGGTGGCTTAGTCGGTTGAGCATCAGATTCTCGGTTTCAGTTAGGTCATGGTCTCAGGTCGTAGGTTGGGCCCCATGTTGGACTCTATGCTGGGGATTTTCTCTCTTTCTCTCTCTGCTCCTCTCCCTCACACTGTCTTTCTCAAAATAAATAAATGAACATACACAAAAATGGTTAATTTTCTCTTTCCTCTGAGTGAAGCAAGAGGGGATTTTCCTTCAATATTCATAGACCTCCTGGAGGTAAAACTCACAAAAGCATGGAGCCCTTTGTGATTGGATCTGGGACCACTTTCCCTCCAGATGAATTTATAAATAGAAGTTAAAATATTTGAACATGGGTAAAAAGGAAGTGGAGGATTCCATGATCACGGAGTGTTTCCACCTGGGTAATAAATAGATTAATAGTGCTATTAATAGAAATGCAGGATCACATGGAGAAGTTGATTTTGAGGGAAATTATGATGCCTTTAGTATGGAGCACAATAAGACCTATAGTACTTCTTTTTTTCCCCTAACATCAAGAATGATTCAGCCAAGCATGTTTAAACAAAACAAACAACCTCCTCCCCACCACTCAGGTAGATGATCCCAGCCATAGCTCTATAATAGGGACCCAATGGTGCTTCCAGTCAACAGCTCCCAGTAAAGTCTCATGGCTGTTGTTCTTGGCAATGACAGTTTCCACTGGCCGCTACTTCCAACAGTGGTTAGCATGAGTTACCATAGTAACAGCTTCCCAGGGCTGCCCATATTGTCACAGATCGTAACCAGCAGCAACACCTCCCAGCAGATCTTTCTGCTGGTGAGCACTGCTCTCAGTGATTGCCAGCAGCTCCTGACTTCTACTTCCTTGGAATCCCATTAAAATCTAAAAAAGTTAAATTTTAAAGGATTTGAATCCCAAAGACCTCAAAAAAGCTCCTGGTTTCCCTTAGTAGCTAATGGCAGCATTAGACTTGCAGCAGCACTCCTCAAGGCCACCTCTAAATAGGCTCCCTACACAGCCGATAGGAGTAGTTATAGTGCCTCACTGTTTTTTGTTTTTTGTTTTAAATTTTTAAATGTTTTATTTATTTCTGAGAGAGCGAGTGTGAACAGGGGAGGGTCAGAGAGAGAGGGAGACACAGAATCCGAAACAGGCTCCAGGCTCTGAGCTAGCTGTCAGACCAGAGCCCGACGTGGGGCTTGAACCCACAAACCGTGAGATCATGACCTGAGCAGAAGTCTGACCCTTAACTGACTGAGCCACCCAGGCGCCCCAAGCCTCATTGTTCTTTACAAGTTCATTGTGTCTCCACTGGCTACTCGCCTACCTCTGGTAGAAAAATCCCACAGATGGAGATGTTGGGCTTCTGGCTTGAAAGACTAGTGTTTTCTCATTGTGGGGTCCCCTCTGTACTCCAGTTCATGGAATGATCGGTGTGTGTAGGATGTAACAAGAGACAACTATGCCGTGTTTGGAATAGTGAGACACAAAGGCTACCACAACAGATTGTACAATATCGACAAAGACTCACACCCAAAACAATGAAAGCCACCAATATTGTATGAGTAAACCAAAAGTGTATATAATATCACTCAGGACCCTGTTTCTGTTGCCTTTCCCATTTTTTTTTTTTCTCATTACTGAGGCAGAACATATGAATTGACTTTCCCAGAGTCCCAGCAGAGTCCCTGTTTTCCCTAGAAGGCTGGTCTCCAAAAGGTCACACTATTAAGCTCATGACTCCCTCCCAAAGTTCCTGGAACTACATTGTCTGGCTCATGCCTCAAATGCATCCTTTCTCCCACCACACCTCTATATTGAGACATCTATGCAAACACAGTCCTGGAAATTGTCCCAGACCTTTGAGAGCTTCTTAATGTAAATATACAAGCTTGCTTAATAATCCTGAGTTAAAAATTATGAATGACATGAAATAATCCTCACACTGGGATTCATCAGCCCAAATTATGGGTGAAGTTTAAAAATCAACAAATAAATGAAGTGCAAAAAAAAAAAAAGCAGCCATGTTGTAGAAAAATGTTCCCAAACCCTTGGATTTAATGTCATTTACAGTACCTACTAATACCTCACTAGAGAAAATGTAAGAAATACTGACCACAGACCAGAAAAAAATGAGCTACAGAGAAATTCAGACTGGGGAGAGAAAAAAAAGGGAATTGTGTTTATTCTCATTAAAAAAAAAAACCATCCTGGGGCACCTGGGTGGCTCAGTTGGTTGAATGTCCAACTTGGGCTCAGGTCATGATCTCACGGTGCGTGGGTTTGAGTTCCGTGTCGGACTCTGTGCTGAAGGCTCAGACACTGGAGCCTGCTTTGGATTCTTTGTCTCTCTCTCTCTGTCTCTGCTCTCTGGCCCTCCACTGCTCATGCTTTGTCTCTTTCTCTCTCAAAAATAAGTAAACTTAAAAAGAATCCCTCTGGAATGATATAAAAGAAGAAAAAGATGAAAAGAATAATATTTTATCTTTTATTGTTTTTAATGCCAAGGGTTTTCATTTTAAAGGACTTCAATCTCAAATGGAATAAGCCAGTATAATTGTATTGGAAAACAGAATAGTCAATATTATTAACAATAAATGAAGATGTACAAATTCAAGGGCTTTTTTTTCATATGGGTAATTACATTCAAAATTTTGATCCAAATTTTCCAATTTAAATTACTCTGCTGAATTCTGGATTATATATGGCTTTGTGTTAAATGTGTCTGTTTCCTAAATTCTATCCTTTTTTATGTAGCACCCATCACATCAGCACTTAGATCTGGATACTTCAGGTGCTTTGTATATTATTTTCATGATGATGATGATGATGATGACGGACTGGAGGTTACTTGAAAAATGCAAGATAATGACTACAGGATACTTCTCAACCAATTACATTCATGGGCCTTATTATTATTTCCTTTGTCTTTATTACAACTTAGACTAAAAATGTAATTACTATCGTATTTATTTTATGACCCAAACTTTTTCAGGGAAAGGACCCAGATGCCCTAAATGACATTCATAAAGTCAGGTTTCTTGTATGAAACTGAGTCTGTGCAGAATAATGATTTTTAAAAATTCAGACAGCTGTACTTGTCTTGAAAATTTTATTTATTCATATAGGAGTAAAACTTTCTGAAAGTATTATTTCCTCCTCCCTTCTCTTGGCTTCTCCTGCTCTGCCCCATGGTGTTTCATGAACTGGTGTCACCAGTGTTTTTTGTTTGTTTGTTTGCTTGCTTGCTTGCTTTAATTTGGTAAGGGCAGTATGGATAGGAGCAGTTTTTGTTTGTCATAAAAATTTTATATCCATTTACCGCCTGTATCTGCTGAAATGCACATACTCATAATGTATTGACAACTCTTATTGCCAAAGAGAAACTTACATGGTGAGATGTTACTTTTCACGTGGGGTTCCAGATACTTTAAAATCTTGTTGTGCTCTATAATCAAATGATGTTTACTGAGTCCCATTAACTATACATCAAACATATAGTTTCATGGTTTCTATTCATTAGCTTTATTTTGGAATTATGTTTTAATGAGTGAGCCTGCTGATAAGCTAATAAAAATAAAAGTTGGAAGAGGTCAACCTGTCCTCTGAGATTTAAATCAAAATGAGTGTGAGTCCATCTGACATTAAAAGAGAAATACAATGCTTCCCTAAAATATTTGTGCATTTGGAGGACTTTCTTCTTATAGATATGTCTAGCTTTGAGTTTCTATCCCCATTTAATTCTCAATCTCGTTTTCCATACATATGATGCTATATTAGCTTCATTGTGTGATGAAATTTGTTATATTCACTAATTGTTATTTTTCAGAAGTTCATCATCTGAAACATCAAAAATAAGTTAACTATTTTCTGTTTATAAAAAATATTTTTTTAAGTTTATTTATTTTTGAGGGAGAGAAAGAGAGACAGGGGGAGAATGGGAGAGGGGCAGAGAGAGGGAGACAGAGAATCCCAAGTAGGCTCCTTCTTATCACCACAGAAACCTACTCGGAGCTCGAATCCACGAACCATGAGATTATGACCTGAGTTGAAATCAAGAGTCAGATGCTTAACTGACTGAGCCACCCAGGCACCCTGATAATTATTCTTTGTAAACAATTTTGAAAATCTAGACTACTATACAGGTGGAAAAAAGAACCCCCAGATAATCCTTATTAATGTTTGGGCAATACACTTTTAAAATTAAAAAGAAGTGTTTGAATTTATTTACTTACTTATTAAACCTTTTGATTGAAATATAATATACATTAATAAATGTATAACAAATTTTCTCATGCTCCCCTCCAATGTAACTATTATTCTGAATTCTATCACTGTTAATCAGTTTTGCCTATTCTTCAATGTCATATAGATGGAATCTTACAGTATATATATTTTTGTATCTGACTTCTTTCATTCTTCATAATGTCAGTGGCTCTTTTTTTATTGATGTACATTATTCCACTGTATGAATATACTACAGTCTCTCCATTCTCTTGCTGATATACATTTAAGTTGTTTTCGGTTTGGGGATGGATAGAACTGCTTCAAGAATTTTGTTGATGTATTTTTAAAATTTCTCTTGGATCTATATGAAAGAGGAAAAGTTTACTGTGTCATAGGTAGTTCTGTATTTAGCTTTAACAGGTACTGACATACAGCTTTCCAGTTACTATATGTGTCTAAATCACATATGTTAACTGCGTTGACGAAATCTGTGTTAGAATTTGTTGAACTAATGCAAGTCTTCGTATGTTTTATGTTCTTGAGATGTAAATTATAATTAATATTTCTTACTAACTCTTTTTTCATTATCTTTAAACATCTGATATAGGATATAGATCTTCATGTCTGTTACTTTGGATCCTACGTTTGGATATGGAATTTGACTTAGTATTTGAAGGATATACTTTACATTGTTTATTCTTAGTCTTAGCAACAGTCTATATATAAGCAGTATGATTCATGAGATAAAGAATAGCTATTAAAAAACTTACGAAGGAAAAGTTTTCATGGCTTCACTTATGGCATGGGAGAATGAGGTAAGAAAATACACTGAATATATATGAATATATATGTGAAATATTCAGTGAAATACACTGAAAAAAATATGTATATATATATATATATATATATATATATATATATGAATTCCCAAGGGGGTACATGTGTCTTACACATGCTCGAGGCACATGGCTAATTAAGGAATAGTGGCTTGAATAGCTAACCCATTTATTTATTTATATGTTATGAACAGTTCATAATAAATTCAAAATCATGAAAACTTTTACTGGGGAGATGAAAGATTTATTTAAAAAATCTTTCTAATTATAAAATAATGCATGTTCATTTCTGAGAATTTGGAAAATTACAGAAGATAATTGTAAAAGAATATAAAATTACTTTAACCATCTTGAGATGAATACCATAAATTAAGAAATTTATTTCCTTTAAAATTCATCTCAGAATTATGTCTGGGGTTTGTACAGATGAGGTTGATTGGTTCTGAGGCTCTGAAATGTGCAGAGTAACAAAAATCTGATACTGAAATCATCAGAGATTTTGTGTATAATGACTAGATCCTCAGTCATTCTCAGGTGGCCAATTAGGTGCTTTTCTTCAACGATCAGAATGAACTACAAATTTAAGGACATTGATAGGCTTAATACTCTGCAGTTCTTATCCTTATAGGAGTTCAGATTGCCCCATCTTTAATAGGAGTCTTAAATTTGCCTCCTGAACCTTTTTGATATGATTTTAACAGTCTTGGTTAACTTCCTTTTCATCTAATATTAAAACATAGTCCCTGAATAAATGTTTATCTTACACATTTCTTGTGCTAGACCTGGAATAAGCCTTAGTTTTCTTTTAGTGGAAAATAATATTTCAAGAGCACAATATTGACCTATGGATGGTTATTCCTCCTGAGTTTTCATTGTATCAAAGCCCTTTCAGTGAGCAGATATAGGAAAAATTGTATGTGTGTGTTAAAAGGTAAAATAGATCGTAAGTTTATGCTGATATTTCTAGTTCAAATTCAGAACTACAGAATTTAGCTTAGCCACTTATATTACATCTGTATTCTGAGACTTCCTCACTAAGAATCCCAGTAATCGCCAACACTAGTGATAGAATATTCATAATGACTCACTTGCTTTATTTCACATTATACACCCAATAGTCTCAGAATAACAGTACCACCACCACCACTAAAAGCAGTTAAATATTTGGGGAGAGACATATTCTATGTCCATTCTCTTCCCGACCTTTTAAAAATAGTTGCACTCTACACTATCAGAGCATGCTGGATAGCCACGATACACTGTACACTTTCCTCTGTAAACTTGATTTATCTTAGTTCTAAATATAAACTATATTTAAAGTTCATATGTCAGTTCTTATATTAAAACCTCTCAGATATTTTTGTTTTCTGAGCTTTATCTCTAGTAGGTTTTTCAGAAAGGGCCCATAGGAATGATACGCTGTAAATTCTTGCATATTTTTGGCAGTTTGTCTGTGTCTTTTATTCTTGAATGTTAGTTCTGTAGGATAAAAATTCCTTAATTTGCATTGTCTTTCTTTGAGTATCCTAAATGTTATTCCAATTTGGGGGATAAAATGTTGCTTTATCAAAAAGTCTGATACTGAGTTAATTTTCTTTTACTTATAAGGTTCATGTTTGCCTAGATGTTCTCATGGTTTTTACTTTTCTTTATATTTCAGCAATTTTGCTAGAATATGTCTTGGTGTTGGTTGGTTTTATCAGGTACATGGCATGCTCTTTCTTTTTATATTTTTTTCAATGTTTATTTATTTTTGAGAGAGAGAAAGAGGGAGAATGAGCACACAAGCAGGGGAGGAGCAGAGAGAGGGAGACACAGAATCGAAGCAGTCTCTAGACTCTGGGCTATCAGCACAGAGCCTGACCAACTCACAAACCTTGAGATCATGACCTGAGACAAAGCTGGACGCTTAACCGACTGAACCATCCTGGCGCCCCCATGGCATACTCTTTCAATATGTGCTTTCAAGTCACTTTTTATTTCCATAAAGCTTTCATGATTTATACTTTTTGGTTTCTTTTTCTTCTCCTACTATCCATATGTTGGATCTTCTTTGCCTCTCTAAAATACTTACCAATTTTTCTTGAAACACTTTCATTTTTTTAATTTAAAAAATTTCCCTCCTCATCATCTACTCTGTTTTTTTAGTGTTTTTTATTTTTGAGAGAGAGAGAGCATGAGCAGGGAAGAGGCAGAGAGAGAGAGGGGATACTAGAGACTCTCATGCAGGCTCTGCATTGTCAGCACAGCCCAACATGGGGCTTGAACCCATGGACGATGAGCTCATGACTTGAGCTGAAACCAAGAGTCAGATGCATAACCGACTGAGCCATTCAGACACCCCTCTTATGTTCCTTCTTGTTTGATACATTTATTTCTAATTCCTTCCTGAGTTTTATCGACATAATTCTAAGTTTTACTAACTCTGATTTATATATTGCTATTTTATGTCATTAGTTGTTTCCTTTATATAATTTATGTCTACTCTTATTTTCTTAATGTTCTTTTGAAATAATAGAGTGTTGATGTGTTTCTGGGCATCTATTTCTTTTTTTTTTTTTTTTTTTTTTTTATCCCC
>NW_024080807.1:603070-643695 GCF_003009895.1 Hyaena hyaena | reverse complement strand
GGGAGTTCTATTGTTAGTTTCCTGAGGAACCTCCACACTGTTTTCCAGAGGGGCTGTACCAGTTTACATTCCCACCAACAGTGCAGGAGGGTGCCCGTTTCTCCACATCCTCGCCAGCATCTAGAGTTCTCTGATTTGCTCATTTTAGCCACTCTGACTGGCGTCAGGTGGTATCTCAGTGTGGTTTTGATTTGTATTTCTCTGGGCATCTATTTCTGACATGCTTTTATTATCGGTAAAGATTATTCCGCCCTTTACTATTTTCATATAACAATTTTGCATGGGATTTCGCTATGATAATTTTGTTTTCCAATTTTCTATGTTTAATTAGCTTTTCTTGAACCTGGTTCAGTAAAGACGCTTGATTTAGACAGCTTTTCAGACTTCACGGAGACACTCTTACAGTTTTCATGCGGTTTGAAAAATACAGCACTTTATTTCCACAGATTTTGAATTTTTGTTTCTCTCCTCATTTTTATCTAGACCTTCTCTTCAGTGTCCTTGTTGTCTTTGACCAGCTCAACTTTGATTCCATTTCCAAGAGCATGGAGCCCTCCCTTGGGAGAGAGCTCTGGTTTGTAAGATTTATTTCAGTGGACACAACCCTTACTCTCAAATTGGTCTTCTATATTTCACTGTTGGCGATATTGGAGCTCTGTTCTTCTCAGAAGCCTCAGATATCCGGTTGCATCTCTGCTTGTTCCCACACGTATGCTGAAACAGGGCATGCCTTGTGGTGGTTATCGATTCCCCCCCTAACATTTTGGGGTTGAAGGGATGACTTGCTACCTAATTTTGTTATAAATATTATTCATGAAATTTTGATTTTGCCATACAGTTACTCTGTTTTTATGTGGAAAATGGAAATATCTAAAAATCTATGCTTCTGTTACTACTTCTATCTTCCCAGGATTCTCAAATTCCTTTTAAAACATTCTGGCTCACTTACCATGGCCCTTCATCTTTGTATCTAGGAGTAAATTGAGAGAGAGAGAGAACATGTGAACTAGACAGTATACTCTGTATGTGTGTGTGCACATGTGGACTTATTTGGGGAAGTGGGGTACAGCTGCTGACTGTTGCTATATACGTACGTGGGCGTATCCTAGAAGTTCAATGTTTTGACTTTGCACATTTTGACCATGGGAAGTTTTCCTTTTGGTTTGTGGCATGGGCACTGTTTGTAGAACTAGTCTTTATTTTCAAATGTATTTTTGTCTCTTGGAATGACACTGGCACTACAACATTGCTAATTACCCGGTGATGGGCTAGTTTGTCTGCAACTCCTTTGTTCCCCTCTAGAATCCACAGTGATACTGATTCTGGAGAAAATTGTGCTTTTAGTTGTCTTTGGAATACTTTTGTGTGCCACTTACTTCAGTTCACTTTTTGGTACGGGCCTGCATAGGCCCAGCATCATTTCCAAGCTTCTTGAACAATTTCATTTTGCCATTTATCAACCTCTTGGTAAGCTATTGGTCTTGACACCTTAGAGTCAAAAGCCTGGGACAATGGAGGGGGTACTTTTAAATAAGACAGATTTCTATGGTTAGTAGAAATTATCCTCCTCTTCTACTTAGGTCATCATCTGTTTGTGAATGGTTATCATGGCCACTGAAAACAGAATTATACAGAAATGCAACTTATTAAATGGTTCCATCAGGATGCAGATTTCATACTTTTCAAATTTACCAGTAAGGGTTTTGAAGTTCAAAAATAGGTCTATGGCGGAGCATACAAACTTAAAAAATATTTAAAACATTTTCTATGTGTAAGGTATATAGACTATAGTTTGTTATGTGAAAGGTTGGAAATTAAAACGCCTACAATGGCCAGAGAGGTATTAATGTAAACACGACCAAGTGTAATCAACAGGGGTTGTTGGAAGACTAAAGTTACCTAGAGAGAATTTAATTTGTCAATGTTATTTATTTCTGAGAGAGAGCGAGCGAGAGAGAGAGCGAGCGAGCAAGCAGAGGAGCGGCAGAGAGGAGACAGATGAACCAAAGCAGGCTGACTCTGACAGCAGTGAGCCCAATGAAGGGTGCAGGGCTCGAACTCATGAACCATGAGATCATAACCTGAGCCAAAGTCGGATGCTCAACCGACTGAGCCACCCAGGTGCCCCTAGAGAGAATTGAATTTAAATGTTTACAAAGTATTGTGAATGTAACAACAACGAAAAATGCCTGTGCGCATATGCATATTTATATAAATATATACTGTGTATGACTAAGTTTTTGACAATTCAGTGCGAAATAAGTTTAAGTAAAAATCTAAACTAAAAGAGACTTAGAAAATTATATATAGGTGAATTGTTTTAAAGCAAAAGCTTCCCATATATATAAATATATATATTTATATGTAAATATTTATATATATATAAATATATATATAAACTCAAGAGAACTCAGAAATGTTTAGATGAGTAAGGGAAATAAGCACACTTTTTATAGAAAAAATATATACTTTATTTTCAACTAGAAAGGTGCAAACATGTAACTTTTGGTCACATTCTCAACAAATAAACTGTCCAAAAAACAGTCGTAGTCAAAGTAGAAACAAATGCTTCCGGGTGGAAAAACTGATCAGCTATACAGAGCCACTCACTTTGTAATAAAGGCCATGGTTCATTAAAATGAGGCTACCACATTTCCACTGACAAATCAGACTTCCAAGCACATTGCTGCCTCATATTCAGTAAACAATCAGTTTTGATGGACTAATCAGTCTGAGCAGAATTTCCATTTGAATATCCATTTCATGCTTTGAATGATCAGACAAGCTTTCCTTCCTACCTATGGTGTTCAGAATTGAGGCTAACATTTGAAATATCAAAGCATAAAAACAAACAAAAAGGCACAAACAACTTTAAATTAACTTAGATGACTGTACAAATATATATATATATATACACACACACACACAATATTTACAGTATCAAAAAAAAAAATCTGGCTTGTTACAGGCAAATTAGCTTGCCACAAGCTGTCCAGTCTAATAGACAGGATTCCGATTCCTGAACAGTGTCATTCAAATCAGAATGTCAGAGCTGAATCTGCTGTTCTGACTTAAAGAAGAACTTGACCCAGCCTCGTGAAGGCTGCAGGACACACATCCTAGCTGCTGCTGGAGCTACAGGCACGCCCGTGAGCATGATAAAATCTTCCTTCTCTAGCGCACTCCGAAGACCAGTCCCAACCTACTTTAAGGTGACAGTCATTTCTACAGGTGCCCTCCCCTGCTCCTCAAGCCGCACCTTCGTCTACATTCCGGTGCTCTGTGCTAAGGCGGTCCCCGGGTCAAGTCTGAACTTTCTTCAAACCAGTGTCTGGGTTGGTAAGACTATTTCATTTGAATGTCACACGGCACGATATTTTGAATTTGGCGGGACTGCTTCTTTCCCCCCCGGTTAGAAACACAGATTTAAATAACTTGTACTACTGCAATCACGTTTACACAAAAATGAGATGTGAATCAGTTCAAGTTACAGCCTCAGGAGTTCATGTCTCTCACACTCTCTGGCTTTAGGCCATGTCTCCATACATCTTCCTGTAGTACAGGGACTCAAAGATGTCGTTGTCTCCAGGACAGTTGTAATGGCAGGCGCAGGTCTTGATGAACATCATGCTCTTCTTCATGAGCTCCCCGTCGGGGCACTTGAACTCCACAGGCAGAGTCGTGGTTCTGTGTGGGGTGCAGCACCGGCCATCTGTGCACACCCCGCAGAACTTAGCCCGGTAAGTCTTCACGCTGGTGCAGCCAGAGAGCTCAAACTTGACCGGCTTGGAGATTTTGGGGGTACGGATGCACTTTTTGCCCTTCTAAGGAAGACAAAGCAGAAGAAAAAAAAAATCAATGACTTTCTGAGGGGAGTGGCTTTCTTCAAGCTCTGTGTGTTATTTAGCCTTCTGTTGCCTGACTTTTGTTTATATTTTGAGGAGAGGAAGTTGGAGTCTCCTTTGCCAGTTTTCCAAAAATAGCCACAGCCTCTATCGGTATGTCTTGAATTAACCAACCCCCACGGAGAGTTTCATAGTGGAAAGCTGGTGGCTCCTATTACACAACAGCTCATTCCAGCAAGACAGCCCAACGGGTAGATATTTTTGGAGAGAAAAGCTCTATGATAACAAGGATGGGGAGACCCAACTTCAGTCCTAACCATTACCATTCCATGAAAGTCAGGCACCAGGAAACGTACCTTGATATTCTCTTCCAGGTCGGCTTCGCAAGGCCTGACCATGCACAGGCGGCTCTGCTTCTCCAGCCTGCAGAAGGCGTTGTCATTGGTAACCCGGGTGGAGATGCCCATCCCACACGTCTTGGAACAGGCGCTCCACTCTGTGGTCTGGACCAGGCAGTTGGCCCGAATCATAGTTGGGTCTGGGCCAAATGTGTCTTCCAGTCGGTAAGCTGAGAGAGCAGAGCACACAAACACGAGGTGAGACGCCAGGACAAGACATTTCCCCCTTCCCTTGGCAGGGTCAGGAGTCCGCCCCGGGGGGGGGGGGGGGGCAGGATCCCAACACTGACTTAGAGACTGAACGCACCGGCGAGGGCGGGGCCCACCACGGAGTGGTCCTTGGGCTCGTCGCACACCCACTCCTCGCAGCATTTGCCCGGCAACTTGACCCTCCGCGGGAAGGGGCAGTCAGGGCTGGGCAGGCGGACGTCCATGCTGCACAGGGGCACGCAGCCCACCGCCCCGTCCAGGCAAGTGCACTGGTATTTGCAGCTGCTCTGGAAGGACTCGCCGCTCCGGTACACGGTCCCTCCGAAGACGCAGGGGGCACCATCTTTGGCTGAAGGAGAGGAAGGGAACAAGGAGGGGGGGATGCAAAGGTCAGACATCGGCGGCAGGATGCGAGTCGGGGATGCGCGGGGAGCCGAGCTCCGGGGGGTGTGCGGGGTGGGGGGCGGCCGGGACACCGGCGGAGGGCGAGGGGTCCGGGCGGCGGCGCTTACCGGTGCACACGCCGATCTTGCGGTTGGCGGGAGAGCCGAAGTCGCAGAAGAGGCCCTTGTGCGGGTCGCAGGGGTCGCGCTCCGTGCACAGCTCGCCCAGCTGCTTGGCGCACACGCGGCAGCAGCCGCAGCCGTCCAGCACGAGGCTGACGCCGGCGGGGCAGCGCGGCGCCGGCGCGGCCGCACACTGGCACGGGCCGCCGCAGTCCTGGCCGGCGGCGGGCTGCGGGGAGGAGGCGGCGGTCAGCGGGCGCACGCCGCTCGGCGCCCCGGGCCCCGCCCCGCCCTGCCCCGCACGCCCTGCCCCCAACTCCCCCCACACCCCCTCCAGGCGCCGGCCGCCGCGGGGCTCCTCGGCTTACCCGGCCGCAGAGGGCGAAGAGGAGCACGAAGGCGCAGCGGACCGGGCCCAGGCCGGCGGCGGACATGGTCTGGCGCTGCGGGCGGGGCGGACGGCGGGCGGAGTGCGGCGGTCCCGGCGCTGGGTCGCGGGCTCGGGCTGGAGGTGGGTGCCGGGGCGCACCGGGCTGAGGTCTGGGAGCTGTCGGCCGGGGCGGCTGCCGTCGGGGGGAGGCGGTCGGTCGCCGGGGTTGGAGTTGCACTGGCTGCCTCCTCTCAGCGGGAAGAGTTGTTGTGTGAGTCTGAGGCGGGCGGCCCGCGGCTTTTATACGCTCCGGGCGGCCCCGGCTCGCCAATGAGCTGAATGGAGTCCTACACAAACAGGGACATTCCTCGCATTCCTCCCCACCTTCCTGCCTCATCAACTCACACCGGATTGATCCTGACCCCTTGACACTCAGCATTCCTCCCGTCTGAAAAAGCTGGCACACTCCAGCTCACCAAAAAGAAAAAAAAAAAAAAAGTCTCAGTATTTCCAGCACCAAATAGGATTTTTTTCCCCCTTGCTTCTTCGCACCACTCCTGATTTACAGCATTGAAAAACACATCAGCGATCACTGTTATTTTTTATACCACTCTCTTCTGTTTCTAATAACTGTGCCGGCTCTACCCACTGACATAAATGCTTTTTAGGAGGTAGCATAGCTCAAGAGGCTAACAGCAGGGATTCCTAAAAAATTCGAAAGGGTTTCTTTCCTTCTTCTTATTTTTGTAATGATTTTAAATTTAGAGGCTGTCTGGCTTTGAAACTCTTAAGAGAGCAGAGAAGGAGTTAGTTGCTTTTAACCAGCTGGAATCCCCAAGAAGCTTACCTGTAAACTTCAAGTTCTATATTGGGGATGTAGGAATTTGATCATGTGTCACTTGAGATAATGGTTTGGATGCCTATTGCCAGAGGAGAAAGAGAACAAAGCCAGGGGTCGGAGGAGGGTGGATGCAGTTTTCTGGGGGAGATTTCCAGCACTCTTGCTTTGTTTTCTCTTAATATATGTAACAGTTTTAGTGTTGGGGGTATACAGAGAGAAAAGAGGTGAATGGGCATCAGCATTTCCAGAAAAGTGGGTCTGTTATTAAGTCAGAGCAAATGATTATGTGTCGGGTAGGTAGACTCTGGGTGTTGGGAAGAGAGGGGAATCGGACAGGAGGGACAGCGAGAAGCTTGGGGTTTACTTGGGGTGTTGTAAACACAGTTTGGGTCTTTGAGAAATGAGTGATTTTTATTTTTTATACCAAAACTTACAATCTTCAAATGTGGATTGGACTTGGGTTGTCTTGCAGTAAAAAATCTGATAATATAACAAGAACAGTGTACCCCATTATATCTGGTTATAAACTAAGAAAGAATGTCTATAAGTAATATAGTGACTTTTCATGTATCTGTGAACAATGATTGTGACTTCTTACTTCCCAAGGAGCCTGCAGCCTAGTCGCGTGAGATCAAGTCAAGGAAACAACAGATTTTGTTCTCTTTGCTTGTGTGCAGATGCGAAATACGGCCAATAAAGTCTAGGCACATTTCTGTTTCTCAATATTGCTAGTTTCACTAAGGACTTAATTAAGTAACCATGCTTTTATTTAGAATCTACTGATTAACTGCTTTTTTGTTGTTGTGGTTAATAACTCCAGTTACCATTTTCTGTGAAGAGACGGATTCCAGGGTCAGGCCATTTTTTTCGACTGTGATGCCACCTCATTTGGCCCTGGTGTTACCAGTGAGTAAATTCATTTCTGTTGCTGATGTTTCACTGTATAGGTTTAAGACAAACATACTTGTTTTTGATGCAAAGACAAGCATTCAGGAACAGCACTATAGATTTATAATTTGAAAACAGCTTGTTTAAACTGGCCGCATTTTTTTTTTAATGTTTCAATTCTTTCTGTTGAAAAAGAGCCAAGAAGAAAATAACCACTCCAACTTCAGCGTAGACCACATCATCTGTGCACAATTACCTCCCTAAGCAATCCACATGTCGTACAGTGTAGTTGCATGTCAACAGTGTGTGTGTGTGTGTGTGTGTGTGTGTGTGTGTGGTGCCTCTGAAGCTCAGGAAGAATTTTCAACATTGTTATTTAATGTTCTTTCCAAGCATTCCTCAAAGAGAAGAGGCCTAACAGTTCCTATTTAAAGACAGAACATTCCAAGTTATGTTAATAGCCACATGTGTATTAAAGGCAACTTAGCCCCCAACTTTCTCTTCCCTCGTGGATGATTTTAAAAGTCCGAAATATGTGGGAAGCCACAGTGAAATCTTTCAAGACCTAAACCTCGAATTATGTCTACCGCTAATGGTTGGAAAGGTGTGGTAGATGGGGAAGGGGAGGGATTTGAAGTTGGAGCCTCACCTGAGGTGGGATGTGGGCTCCGTGGTGATCTCTTGTGGCTTGCAGGGTGAGGTAGATGGGAGAATGGTTGGGAACTTTGGAATGCTCTGGAGAGTCTGCGAGCCACCACCAATAGCTTCACGTACAGCAGAGTGGAGACTCTCATTCATGAAAGGGATAAATTGCTGGGCTGGGTTATAGTTGGGTGACCTGGTTTATATTCTTGGAACTGCCATTCACAAATCTTAGGGGAGTCACAAATAAGAGCCATATTTCTAGTGGACCTTATTAAAATGATGATAATGGGAATGTTTTATTTCACAGGATTCAATGATGATTCATTGGATTAACGTTCTCAGGGAATTGGTTCTCCTTCCCACCCCCTGCTTTCCTGATTTTCTTTTTTTCCCCACGAACGTCGTATGTATACTACCATTCTGCTGGCTTGTTAAAAATATCAAGACATATTATAAAATGAATTTGGTTTTTCTATAAAATTCACATGGTCCCTCGAAGTCTCAAAAAGTCCATAGTGAGCTCCAAATGGATGGCTTTAATATTGACTGGGAGAAAATAAGCGTACTGAAATATATATTCCATGGAGAACATGGAATCTCAGAATAGAAGAATAATGCTGTGCCTTATAAGGTTAGGTTGAGGTTTTATCATCAAAATTCTTCTGAAGAGTTTAACATAAAAGATTACTAAGTGACAGAGAGAGACACACAAAGAGACACAGAGAGAAAGAAAAGCCACCCAAGACATTCACAGCCTCAAAAGTGTGTTTACTTTGTGTTATGGGGACCATCAAGTTCCAGGAAATTCAAAGGGAAAGGCTTATGCTCCGTCCTTAGCTTATGCCATGGTATCTGAATTCTTACACGATTATAAATGACTCAGCAAATGTTTGTGTGCACCTGGGAGGTAAGGTGGAAATAGTGGCTTCTTATAACTTTGTCCAACTCTCACGTCTCCCCTTCTCCCCAACCCTTTTGATTGACAGCAAGTTAGAATCGGGAGAAAAAGGTCTTTGAATTTATGTGTGAAATGGTTAAAATGCAGTAATTTTGTCTTGTAAGCAAGTGTTTATCTAGCGATGGCTTTTTAGAGAGTTTTTTTTTTTTTTTTTTTTTTGTAAAATGAGGAATTCACTAAGCTGGCCACTAAGTCCTGTTTACAGAGCTATATAAGGTCTGTGTGTGTCGACTCAGGCATCATTTGTCCAGGTCGTTTGGTTAAGTCTTGTAAGATGTTCAGCTGTGGATGTATTACATTCTTTCTCTTATGTTTTTTGTTGTTTTTTCCCCCTGAAAAAAGGTTACTTGATCAGGTATCAGACCTAGAGAAAAGCTGGCAGGACTACAGGAAAGTGGCCAGACTTTGGAGTGTTTGTGTACTTAAAGAAGGAATCTTGCACATTTTCAACTTTCAGTCATAGATATTTTCTTATAAGAGCAAGTAGGAGTCTGTGCCAGCCCTCAAAGCAGAAATCAGAGCTCCCAGGGAAACACACCGGAGGAATGTGGCTCAGTGCCAAGACCCATACGCAATGCATACACTGAGCTGTCAGATTTATAGGAAGTCTGGCCGTATAAGGGCATCTGGACAGTGAACCCGTTTTTTATTATGGTGGGTTGGGAGTGGGCTTCAGGTGTTTCTAGCATGCCTCAAATTCAATCAGGTAAATGAATTCCACCAAAAAAATGATGTGCCCGATGGTCTTTTGAAAACTAATCATAAATATTATCCTAAAAACTTCAGGGACTCTGGCTCGGTTTCCATTGCCTTGTATTTGCTTAAAGATGAAGGTTAAAGAGAGGGCGTGCTCCCTGGGAGTTCAGAGGTGGGAAAGAAGTGAGGATGTTTACTATCTAAATTACATTCATTTCCTCCCTGCTCTTTCCTCCTTATAATTAGTTCTCTGACTTTCTTGGGATATTTGCTAACGCAAAGGTGTTTCTCAGAATGTAGTTAAGACTGTTCCGTGCGGTCTGTATTTATGTTTACTTGTTCATTTGCTTGCTTGTAGATGGAGCTGAGAGTGAGAGGGAAAGTAATTTTTAAAAAATGCTATTTCCTTCAGTTTACTACTTGTCTCCCTTATTTGATTAGTTTAATTGAAACCCTCTGCAGCCTCTAGTCTGCTTGCATTAATCTGAGATGGTGCTGGAGAGCATGGATGCTACTGCGGTTGGAGATGGGTCTCCAGCACTTTTCCTGGCATATTAGCAACTCCAATTTTTTACAGTTTAGCAACGCTGAGTCTTACAGCCCTTTGTTTTCTTAGCTTAAATGGGAAGGGTCTCCTTGGTGATGCTTTAGGTGATGGGAAGGAATGTAAAAGAAGGGAGGTAACCGTTCTTTCAAATGTGTCATTTGGGGAAAGCAAATCAGTAGGTTTAGGAGAACAGAACATTGAGACTAGATAACTTGTTTCAAAGAATGGGAGTAAGGGGAAGGATAAATATTCTGAAAGGACAATATAAAATAGATAAATGAATGTGTCCCTAGAGATTGTGGTGAGGTGTGGGGCCCTGGGACACACTAAGGCTGCATCACTTCACCCTTTGAAACGTGCTCCCCCTCCTACCAACAAGCCTGAGCTCCCTCTTCCCACTTCAGAGCTCTCTGGAATATGTTGTTTGTTTGTTTTTTAATTATTTATTTATTTGAGTAATCTCTATAGCCAACATGGGGCTCAAACTCAAAAACTTGAGATCAGGAATCAAATAGTCTTCTGACTGACATCCAGGCACCGCTGTCTGGAGTACATTTCAAAAAAACACTAGATAGGGGCACCTGGGTGGCTCAGTCGGTTAAGCCATCAACTCTTGGTTTTGGCTCAGGTCATGATCTCACGATTCGTGAGTTCAAGCCCCTTATCATGCTCCATGTTGACAGTGTGGAGCCTGCTTGAGATTCTCTCTGTCTGTCTGTCTCTCTCTCTCCCTTTCTCTCTACCTCTCCCCTGCTTGTGCTCTCTCTCTCAAAATAAATAAATAACCTTAAAAAAAAAATTAGATAGGACTCAGAAGACTGGCCAGAAGGCTGGAGGTGTGAGTTCCATACCTGTTATTTACCTGCCATGTAAGCTCAGGGAAGGTACTAGTCCTCTCTGAGCCCAATTTCCCACTTGTTCAAGGTCTTTTTCCAGCCCCAGGACACCATGTTTATGAAAGTACTTTTACATAACATAGTAAGATTTTAAATTTACCAATTTCTGACTGTTCTTCAATGGTTCTTCCTTGCCCTTAACACTAAGCCCAGCTCAGTTTTAATTTTAAAAGCCCATCACAGTCTGACTTTATAACACCATTCAATTTTGCAAGGATTTTAGAGTGTTAAAAGCCTGTGAGAGCTCAGACAGAATCAAATCCTACTTCTTCATTTTTTTGATTAGATGCTCAGAATTGACAAAGACACTTCACAAAGGAAACTTTTTTATTTGTCTTATGCCATTACCTATCATCTGTATGAAAGAAATATCACATCCTTTTTCCCTTTTAATTATAGTTTTCAGGATACATAAAAAAAATTCTGTACTTAGCTTATTTTAGTCACATAATGGCATCTTCTCCCTTCATTTCCATTTTATAATTTTTATTCCAGTTTTTTCATGGGGAAGGGAGATCCAAATAGTCCTCTTTTCTTCAGTGAAAAGCACATAAGCTACCACTAATCTTTAAGTAAGAATACAGTGTGTAAATATTAAAGAAAGAACTAAAAATTTATTATTGTCTGTGTGTGTGATGTTTTCTTTAGATTTTTTATTTCTCAGAAACCCAAGATGGTATTCTTTTGCTTAACGTAAGGCCACAGACATTTCACACTCTACACACATTTGAATCAACATTTTTCTTTCATTTCATTTTGTAACATGAACTGTGCGACCATGATATTGACAAGCAAGTTTTCAAATTAAATGGTAACTGGTAGCCGGTACATTCTAGGATGCTGAAAACTAAGTTGTTCAAGTTACCCAAAGAGTTTCCAAGATGTTTTCCTGTATGTGGATTTTTAAATAACTACACCTGTGAAAATCCTATATTAAAATCTGAATACATGGTTAAGGCTTTCTCAGACTGTGTCTTACCTTCTAAGTCAGAGTTGACACCTTATGTGAAGAAGAAAAGAACACTCCTTTTAAACTCTTGACATCATCAGATTTGAAGTAAAAGTGAACTAATGCATTGTTTAATTTGACAGTGGAATGTACAATGCCGATTTTGTCTGATCAATTTCACAAGAATGCTGCTTAGAGCTTTGCCTGAGCGTCTGAAATGGACACCCTGTGTGGCTGTATCACCGTCCATTTGGGTAGACATTTTATATTGACAAAGCCCTCTCACATACATTGTGTCTCTTTAGCTTCATCAGAACTGTGTGAGGTATCATCCTCCCATTTTTCAGGTAAGAAAAATGAGGTCTATGAAGGCACGTGGCATAACACAAGCAGGGACACGCAAATTTGATTTCAACTCTTCTAAAGGGAACGCCCTTGACCCTTCCTCTAAATGCCACTGCTTCTTTTCTTCACATTCGGTATACGGAGATCTCTGAACACTGTATGTTCTTAAGATAGTTATCTCCAATTTTCTTCAACTCTTAAAGCACACACCCTAGAAAGCATATGAAATAAAACACTGGGTTAATTGGCAAAGTCAGTATTACGCTGTGGTATGAGATAAGCATGAAGTATAAAGATAATGATTACCGATCTGCATTAGGAGAGAACCTTGGGCTTAGACAGGTTTTTTTGTTTGTTTGTTTTTTGACAGTTAAGATTTTTGTCATTTTCGTGTATAGACAGATGTGTTGCTTGTTACCTGCTGATGAACTAAGGTAGCTGAAAAAGGAAAAATGAATCAAGATGATGGATATGCTTTGGAAGGCTTAATATCAGGGTGTGTAGCACTGTGACATCAGCTTCAGCCCACACTGAAAATGTTCAGTCTCTAACTCAGTTCAGTCTTGTTTAGACTGAGTCTCAGACCAACCACAGGCATCATGAAAGTCTTCTTGAATAATTGCATCATTCACTGATTAGCTACCCTTATGAATAAATATCGTGATAGAGCCTCAGGCCATCAGCATTGAAGCAGTATCCACCATAAACATATATTCTTCGCAAGTGTCCCTTAATAGACGCATCCCAGCATGCTATTGACATAATGCTTATTTTATGAACTTCATCTTCAGTAAAAATGCACTTTCCTTAAACTGAATACAGTTTATATTTCAGGCTTACAGCTTTTTCCTTGTCTCCCTTCACAGTGAAATAATGTGATTTGAATCCTGACTAATTTCATGTTAATGGAATGAGGTCCATGCCATAACTGCAGAGTCACGGTTAAGAGTGTTGTCTAGGAAGGGCAGGTTTATAATGAGGGACTTTTCTTATTGACCCATGCATGTATGTGAAAATTAACAACTATAGGAAAAACTTTCATATGACCATAGACTTGCTAATGTCTGGACATATTTCACCATTAAGCTATTTCTCACATGCAAATGATGAAATCTGATTTTGTCCCCATGAATCTTTTGTGGTGATTTTCGTCATTTCTAGCTGCTCTCTGTTTATTCTTCTTGCTCATGTGTTTTGCCCTGCCATTTCCATATATGGTTGATTCTCGAGACTCTTTCTGCTTGTTTTCAGCTCTGTAGGTGAGCAAGCAAACTTCCGGTCCAGCTTCAGATAGACTTTGAACCAATTTTATTTTGCAGTAGGGCTGGGCACTGCTGCAGTCCAAGCATCCCCTGTTGGCTTTCACTACTTTTCAGGCAGGCCTCTCCCTCACCAGTCAAGCAGATTTTTCCCAGCTAGCTTCTGGGGGAGCTGCTAGAGAAGGGGCCCCTCGGTGTGGTGATACCACTTCTGCCTCTCCGAGGTTCTCATCTCACTCAGCGGAAGCCTGACCTAAATCTAAAGAGGGCTCAGGAACTCCAAACTCCTATATTTGTCAGGCATCCCACCAAGATTTTGAAGAAGGGAAAATGACTTTATGTTGAGTACAAAGGGCAACCTGGAGCCCACTTTGTCTACAGGAAGTCCTCTATGAGGACAGATGATCTGAGGCAGCACAAGGCACCAAATGCATTGACAGGTGCATCACCTGGCATCCTTTAGAGACGCACTGCTGAGGGTCACTTTGCTTGGGCTTTTTTACTTTTCCTGGCCGTGCTTGTGGGAGGGAAATAGTGTTTTCCCATTGAGGCAGCACAGTATTGAATCAGGCTAGGCCTGGAAGAGCAGAGGTGAAAAGACACCAATAGATCACTAAAAACAAATAAACAAACAAAAAACAAAAACAAAAAAACTAAACACACAAAAAAGAAAACACTGAAACACTTAGATGTTTACATTTTATTTTTAAGATTTCAAGAGTAGAGCCTGACAAAATAAGCTTGGTTCATATTTAATTAAACAAGACTTTTTTTCAACAATTCTAGTTTAATATTCTAGTATGAGACTTTATTAAAAGTTCATTGAAGTAAGCTAATTCTGTAGTTTAAAGCATTTCATGAAATTAACCATTATTTTGCATTAGCCAGACCAACATTTTGTTATTTGGAGTTCAAATGTTCTAATAATAGAGTAGCATAGAATTGAGTTGAATATAGAATTTGCTGGAGTTTCAATTTCTGTTTTTGACTGCTTCAGGAGAGAGCTTTTTTCTTTCTTCTTCCTTGTTCCATTATTTAGCTGTGTCTATTAAATGTGTGACATCAAGCAAACTTCTCAATCTAAGCCTCAGTTGGCTCCTTTTAAGCTGGAGATACTAGCATTACCCACCTCATAAGATTGGTGTGATAATTTGTAAGGATTAAATACCACAAAACTTGTAAAGCATCAAGCACAATGCTTGTCATAGCATAAGCACTCAAAAAATGTTTGTTAAAGTAAAATAAAACTTTCCTTTTAGCTCCTATCTAAATATTTTCAGATACTAAATTTCTGCCTTAGCATTTGCCAAAAATGAGCCCTTAGCCCAGTAGGTTTTGGGGTCATGAATTATGCGGATTACACAGGATGAAAAGAATGTTGTGACTTTCTGTTGACAGCCTTTTTCAGGCAAGCCACATACCATTGTTATGTCACTTCTGAATGATTTATGAATTGTGATTCTGTCCTTAGGATCCCATTTTCTGTTGTTGTTGTTGTTTTTTTCCATCAAATTGCCACAGGGGGGAGTATAGGTTCTTGAAAGAAGCGAATAATACTGTTTAAAGGATTTGATACCAATTATTATTAAGAATGCCCATTTCTAAAATATCTAAATATATTAATACCCTTGAGAAAATTGGAATATTTATGATAAGTTAATATGTTAGGCCACCGTTCAACCTTAGATTTAATGTCTCTCTGTGACATGAAGAGGTGAGTGAGTGTGTGTGTGTGTGTGTGTGTGTGTACACATATGGGCATTATTGGTACTATAGGAGAGAGGAGACATTTTAAGTTTCTAGTTTTGCCACTAAGGTCATAAAATGAAAGAGGAAAAAGGAGAGAAAGAAAGAGAGTAAGTGTTAATATATATAAAATGAGGATGAGAATGATTTGGATACAGTAGTGTGACATGGCTTTATAATATGGATGATACTGAACCCACTGGGTACATATGGGGGAATTTAACCTGATGAAATTCAATAGCTAGATAATTCTAGTTCTAGCTACAACTGTGGGAGTGGAAAATAAAATATTTCTTTAAATAATACAATTGCATTTAAGAGCTTCAAAAACTGTGATCTGATTTTATAATACTAATAGCCAAAAACATGGTTACTTCCTCTTTGGAGAAAAGTGTAACAAAAGTCCTAGAGAAGCTTACAGGTTGGGAAGGTTACATACGGAACCAATGCGACCCTTCCCTGTTGGGAGATAATCATCTTTGCAGATGGTTGGTCAGCCGTCATCTCTCTCTGCTTCTCCAGGAAAGTCCATCTTCAGGACTTCCTGATATGCCATAGTTGAAACCATATTTCTCACAATTTTCCTTCCTTTCCCTCTTGAGTTTGGTGCAGTGTTCTGAGGAAACCCTTTCCTAAAGATTCTTATTCTTATGGGATTTCTTCCTATGTGTCATGATAGCATGCCTACTGATTTGTGGACTTGCTGGGGACTTTGTACTTGGCTCACGTTCTTTCATTGAACCCCAGCCACTGCCGCCATCATGGGTTATGCCAATACTCACCAGAACCACCATCCAAACTTCTAAGTTCTTGTTGCCTGCTTCTTTTAAGCCCTTTAGGACTTGCCCCAAACCCTGACATTACTTAGAACTACTCCGACCCCTTGGGTCCTAACCCATCTATCCTCTCCTGCTCTCTCTCTCACTCACCCTTTCTGTCCATTATTTGACCCAGTTGAGACCTTGGTTTCTTGCCCCCTTCTTTTCTTCTGAGCATGTGGCTTTGCTTCCTTATCTATCCATGGAGTCATGTTTTATGTCAACAGCCTCTTGTTAGGACCTCTGGCATTCAGCCTCCCAAGTTTTTATTAAGCCAGCCCCCCGTCTTAGTTGTTCCTGTACTGCCTGTCATATATTTGTGGTCTCCAGTCCCAGCTGGACCCTCAGTTCTGCTGTGTTGTGCTTGTCGTTATTCTGGTCAGCTTTTTCTTATCTTTTCCCTTACTTCCCTTCCAAACCTTATTCTTCCCTCAGGGGTCCTACCCTGGCCCTACCGCAGCTCTCAGCAGAGCAGCAGTCCTTCCTGCATGAAACCATCAGGCATGACCAGCTCAGATGCCCTTCCAGGACTGATGGGTCCTCAGCCTCATATTCTTTCCATTGGTGTAGAGCTGCACTGTTCAATTCAAGTCATATACAGCTGTTCCAGTTTAAATCAGCCAAAATTTAAAATTCACTTCCTCAGTTGTACTAGTCACATTTCAAGTGTTCAGTAGCCACATACAGCTAGTGGCTACTATATTGGATGGTATAGTGAACCTTGATGTTGTTGTAGCAAGTTCCATTGGGCAGCACTGGCACAGACAGACTTTTGCTCGTGCTGTTGGTCCAACTTCGCCTGTCTCCTATGCAACCATGTTCTCTCTTCTCACTTTCTCTGGTCTTTCAGTTTCTTTTCTTCTAGAAGTTTCCTCTCAACCTATAAAGATGTGCACATTTCTTTCACCTGAAAACAAGAATCCCCAAACAAACAAAACAACCTTCCCATATGCTGTTTTTTTTTTTTTTTTTTTAAATTCTGAGGCTTCTAAAACATACATACTCATATGCACAATCACACACACACACACACACACACACACACACACACACCTCTGTATTTACTATCACCAAATACTTAACCTTTGATTTACCATCAACCCACTGCAATAAGTCTCCTGAGCTAGCACTGCAAATTAGCACCAAAGCCCCTCTTCCTTGCTAGATCCAGTGGGTTCTTTTCAGTTCTTAAATAACTTGATCTCTCTGTGGGTGGTGGTGTTGAGTCTCTTCTCTCTCCATCTCTTTGACCATTTCCTTTGGTCTCCCTTGAATCTTATTTTCCTCTGCCTTCCCCTCTGATGCAGATGTCCCATAGTCTTTTGTCCCTGGTCCTTTTCTTACCTCTGTATCCTTTAACCACCATTTCAAACTTGTTTCTGGGTTCATCTGTGCTGTGTACAGGACATTAATCTGAATGTCTTACACAGATCTTAAAATGCGCATGTGCAAAACCAAACTCATTCCCTCTACCCCCAAGTCTCTTCCCTTCAATGCATTCCCAGATTTAATGATTAGAAGCAGCATACCACTCCATAGTAAAGCCTGTGTATTGTTGGATGTTCTTTTTTTCTCCTTCACCTCCTGTATTTAATCAGTCACAAAGCTCTGTGGTCTCTACTTTCTCAGTATATCTTCCCAACATAGCATGCCATATGAATCATGCTTTTGTCTGAATCAGTGCATTAGTCTTGCTGTTAAGTGGTCTTTTGACCCACATTATTCGCCCTCTTCCATTTATTCCCTCCACTGCTGCCTGAAGAATCTATCAATGCGAAGTGCTTGCTCAACCTGCTTAAAATCTTCACATAGTTTCCACTGCCTCCAAGATAAGGCCCTGTGTCTGGCTCCTATCTTGTCCATTTTTATATCTCACTGCCCACCAACCCTGCTCTATTCTCTGTTTTTCATTTCCTGTTTTGTTCTAGTTAGTTTCAGTAACTTGCAATTTTATCATGTGTTTCATGCTGTATAACTTTGGTCATCTTGCTCATTCAGCACTTAGGGAAGTTATAACATGTGTTTATACCAAATACACTTTTTAAAATTTTTTAAAATGTTTTTTATTTATTGCTCAGAGGGAGACAGAGAGAGACAGAGAGAGACAGAGACAGAGTGAGCAGGGGAGGGTCAGAGAAAGAGGGAGATACAGAATCTGAAGCAGGCTCCAGGTTCTGAGCTAGCCGTCAGCACAGGGCCCGAAGTGGGGCTCAAACCCATGAAACGTGTGATCATGACCCGAGCTGAAGTCTGATGCTTAACCAACTGAGCCACCCAGATGCCCCCCACATACACTTTTGACTGCAGTAAGATCTCATTGTGTATTTGATCCAGGAAATATACACTTACACATATACATACACAGTAAAACAAGAATTTCAGAGAGACAATATTTATTGTTAATGTAGGTGATACCTTTGATATTTTAAAATTGATTTCATTCCATTTATTTTAAATGATGGTCTTGATCTCTAAGTTTATTTTTCTGTCTTATTGAACCCACTCATTGGACATTTTATATCCATATCTGTATTTATCTAGATAGATATAGATATAGGCACACACACAGATATATGTATACATACATTTTCTGGATATTGCACTTACAAATGTCCTGGTGAATACAGATTTCATCATTGTGAAAGATAGTTTTACTTTTACATTTGTATTTTATAATGTAATTACTCATAACATTTTCTAATCATGTCACAGTACTGGGATATAGCAGTGCTTTTCAGTGTTTTTTAACATAATGGAATGAATAGAGAATACTATTTTTGTGACATTTTAGAGCAAAGGCTTTCTAAAATTTCTAAAATTTTAGAATGACAAAAGTAAAGGAATTTTTTTCTTAAGATATCAAAGATCATAGCAGAGCTTACTGGCAAATTCCTATCTTTTTTTTTTTTTAAGTTTCTAGGTAATTTAAGGTTTTTCTTGGAAGTTGACTTCTGAGTATTTGTGAATAACCTCTCACATAGTATCAACTGCAAACAAATCCACCATTGAATGAATTCCTTATGTAAAGTTTGGGAGCTGGCTTGAACTTCAAAATATTCTACAAATATTCTATATTTAGCTAAAATTGCATAATTACTAAAGTTTTAGGAACTATGGCGATTTTTATTATAGCATTTTTATATCAGTTCATAGATATTTTGTATTTATTGATTATATAAATAAATTTTCTGAAGCTTATATTCATACCTGTTAAGTTTATGTTTTTTAGAATACTAGGGAATACAGTGTTTATTTTATTCAAGTTATAATTTATTAAGGTAAACAATTCTCTAGAAAAATGAGTAGTATCACTAGTAGGTGTTTAGGAAAAGTTGCTGACTGACTGACTGGCTGATGTAATTTAAAAAATTAATATAGTTGTCGGGGTGCCTGGGTGGCTCAGTCGGTTGAGCCTCCGACTTCGGCTCAGGTCATTATCTCACGGTTCGTGGGTTCGAGCCCCGCTTCGGGCTCTATGCTGACAGCTAGCGCAGAACCTGGAGCCTGCTTCGGATTCTGTATCTCCCTCTCTCTCTGGCCCTCCCCTGCTCACGCTGCCTCTCTCTCTCAGAAATAAATAAAACATTAAAAAATTTTAAAAAACTAAATAAAAAATTGATATAGTTGTTAAGATTGCCTAACCTAAGGCATAAGAAGATCTTAGTTGGAAGCTATTCCAGACCAATAAAGCTATTCAAATAACCTATATTAAAGTCAACCAGTCATTTGTTGTTGTTTCCCTTCCAAATAAATAATTTACAAATTTTTGCAGTTTTGAGAATTTGCTATAATTCTAACATTGTTTTAAGTATAGTGGGATATTAAAAGATACTTAGTTCCTGCTTAAAATGAAGTTACTACAGTCTATTTGCCGAAGCAGATAATATGTGCACTAAGAGTTAAACCAGTGATCTCACATTTGTGTGACATGGGAACCACAGGACATTGAGAACTCTTGAGGATTGGTGTGATGTAGTATTTCACGACCCTGAAATTAGAACCTTCGAGGAACTTTGAAGCATAGATTATGATAGACCCACATGCTATGAGGCTCAAGAACTCTTGCTTGAGTGTCATGGGTCAGTGGTAAGGCATTAAATTTAAGTGGTCACAGATATACCAGACAGTGCTCTGTGAGTAAAGAGACGTAGGTAACCAATATGGAGAAACCTGGTATGACTTTTCAATGGACATAAACTGTGTTAAAGGATAAGGAAAAGAGGAGCAGTAAGGACATTCCAGACTTCGGGAATGGTGTGAACAGTTTTGACTTTGTAAATGCTGTGGCATATATGGACGAGAATAAATGGGCTGTTTTGACCTGAGCCAGCATGGAAATGAACTGCAAAGATTAGGGAAAGGTATGCATTGTAAGAATCAGAATCACAATTTCCTTCTTTTACGCTAATGTTGAGTACATCACTTTTATTTTGAGTCCTCTAATCTTTTGGAACATACATACAGTACTTTGCTTTATAATAGTTCATCAGAGCTTGGAGAGTGCTAAGAAGAAATTTGCAGATTTATAGGGTAAACTTAAGAGAGTGTCAGAACAAAAAATTAGTAATGCTGGAATTGTTATGCTTCTGTTTCTCCTCTTGCTTTAATAAAACTATTTATTAATGTATGTATTACTTTTCCTTTCCACATCCTGCACAGTGCCAGGCATATGGAGAAAACTTAAGGCACAATAAATATTTGTCAAATTAATGCCTCTTTCTTGAGGGCAGAGAGTATATTTTTCTTCTTTTTATGGCTCTCCATGACTCCTTGTATGATGTGGGCTTCCAGTAGCTATAATGGATTGAGAATGTTTATATTAACAAGGAACAGACATGGCTAAAGTGAATATTACTTGATCCAAGCTGCCTCACACATTCTTTCATTCATCCATTTGCTCAGTAATGGGTGGGAAAGTAATGGGTGGACACTGCTAGTGAGGTGTGTTAGTCTAATGAAGACTTTAGCCAGAGTTTTGTGCAGGCTGGCCAATTCTTCTTCATTCTTCAGCTCTTAGTCCACCTGCTACATTCTCTCTTGGCATTCCAGACCTGGCTAGGGTTTATCCATCAATAGCCTTTCTCTACCTGTATGGTGGTTTGCCTGTAGCCCTTACTAGATGGAATTCCACAAGAGCAGAATTGAATCATTTCCCCCTTTGCCCATTGTACGAAGCCTAGCACCTCATTTATAGATGTTACTTGATGGGAATTTGCTTAGTAAGTGTTTGTAGAACAAATATATTCTCTATTGACGGTGTTGTCAGATATCTGGCTTTGAACTGGCAATTTGGCTCTTAAGTATTGTGTTCAGAGACCTAACTGAGGAAACAAGTACCAGAATTATAACAGTTTGGAGACACGAGATGAGCTAACAAGAAAGAATAAGTGAAAAAGTCACAAAAATGCAAAATAAAATGTAAAATGAAGCTTATATTGCCATTAATAAGGTATTCTCATTGACTGGGCATATACATTTTTTTCCCTGGTGCTAGACTTTTCCTGCGCCTTGTTGAAACTATCCAGGCGACCCTTTCAGTATACACCGAGTGTGAGAATGCAGGGCAATAACCTTAGACACTATTCAGTCCAAATGCTGGTTAACTGAAGAAATAAAACCAGATTTCAGGATGCACAAAGGCAGGCGTATTTCAGTGGTTACAGTCTTGTCTGTGTGGCAAGCTCCTCTGTCCACTCATTTTCCTACCACACCATCCTGTTTTTCCAGCAACCTGCTGTGTACAGCCCAGAAATACCTGCAGGGGCCCAGTGGATGCTGGGTGGTCTCCCTCCTCATACACAGTTTCCCTGTGAGCATCCATGTGGTTGGGAGAAGAGAGGAGTCTCTCCACAGTCTGCAAAGGTGACCCTCACGTGTGTTCCTGATAACGATAGTGGCCACCTTCATGAGGAGCCATTAGCCTAAATCCTCACACAACCTGCAAGTTTCTAAAACGCATGTCCTTTTTGTAGATAAGGGGAGTGGCAGAGTGGGGGGTGAGATGGTGTATCATGTCCGTGCCATGGAGCCAATAAGTGTGCCAAACCAATCTTCCCACCAGGCCTCTCTAACTCCCCAAATTCCATACCTTTCTCCAGACACCAGATCACCTTTTATAAAGTAAGGAGTGTATAGTGATCTATCAGTATTTGTTAGGTGAAATGGTATGTCCCCAAGAACAAAGCGTAATGCTTTCTGTAGAGTTTAAATACCTACCTGTTGCTGGATAAATGACTACATGGATAAGCATATGATTCTTAAAAAGAATCACTCACCTGTCACAACACAGATTTAAGATAATTACAGTAACTTACAATTTCATGGAAATGTGAAGTCGAAAGTTAAAGTTCAGGGACTTTATTATTTTTTAGTAACCATTGCATCAGTAGAGCATATAATATTTTGTTTGGTTGGGTATAATAAAAAACTAACAATTTTCCTAGTAAAGTGTACTTGAAAGAAATAATGGAAGTTGTGTAATATACACAATATATATTTAAAGCAATATAAGTGTCTACCACCTCATTATTTTTAAGTCAAGCTATTTTTTTAATTTAAAAAGCCTAATTAAAATATAATTCTTAATGAAGGCATAATGTTTATTTAAAGTTTAACTTAATAAAGAACTGTCCATTTAAGTACCCAACTTGAATAACACTCAGAATTTTATTTTTGCATTCTCAGAACCAAATAAATAATAATTGTTATCTTTAGGTTAGAAACACAGACTAATTTGTTAAAAAAAATTTTTTTTTAAAAACTTGGCAATGTTATTTGTTAACAAATACAGTGAAATCTATCATATCCCTATTTATTTAATTGGGGGTTTTCAGTTCCCACCAGAACTTTTTGAGAATAAACAGAATTTATATATAAGGTTAATGTAATTGCTTACTTTATATCAAGACATGTACCATTATGCAGTTGGAAGCCACAGGCACCTCATGTGTCTTGGTTTGCTCGTTAGCAATTACGTCATTCTGTCCTCAGAACGTATTTGGAAGAGATGTGAAAACAAATGCAAAACTAGACAGAAGACTAATTACTTTTAGCATAAGCAGATTTTTGTGTCTCCAGGTTTGATAAAATGTACTATTTTGTCTAGAAACTCCTTAGGCCTAGTGTGTGCTTGTCTTACACGTCTCTACCTCTAGTAGACGGCTTTGCCTATTAGTAAGTGTGAATTGGCTTGAATTGAATTGAGCTTGAATGGATCGGGCTACTCTTGGGTCAGCTGGCACCGTAAAGGCATGGAGGTGGAGTCTTCCTTCTCACTAACTAATGTGTACAACTAGTTCCTACTTTATAAAACTCTTGGAAATTCTCTCAGATAGTCACAAAGAGTGGACAATGGCTACGTATTAAAATAGGACTTTACAGACTCTGTAAATCAACCTTGTTAGATTTCTCTTCCTTTCACCCTGGATTAGAGTATTACGAGTTATGTATAAATATATACCCTGAGCGACACGTCTCTTAAATTCTGCAGGGCCATTTAGGTAAATAAGTAAGTAGCTTGTCTGTATGGGGTGTGTTTGCATATGGACTAAGATGGTAGAATCACTCTCAAAGAAGACCTTGAGAGTATTACAAGGAGAATTTGACAACTGTCTTAGATATTATGAAGGTGGACAATTGTTATTATGAGACAGTCAAGAGAACCAACAATTGGATTAGAAGATGAATGGGTAAAACAATATAGAGTCAGTGTTTGGTGGATGTCTTAAAAAAAAAAAAGACCTAACATATTAAATAAAAAGAAAACCAAACTGAAAAAATCACTAAAATTGGTGAAACTTACACTCATTTGGTTTGTGGACTAATTCATGATGCATATGTTTAACCAATAATTAAAACAAACCAGTGCAAAGTAAGATCAAACATCTGTCTCCCCTCTCCACCCCCAGAAGGAAGTTAGACTTATTTAACCCACACATTTTATTGGGTTGATTATTAAAGATGAGTTGATCTAAACACTTATACAAATTGCACATATATAGAAGTTAGCAGATAGTGCTAGATGGGCAAATCCTGAAGAGAAGGGAAATGTAATTTCTACTTTGAATATATAATTAGCAAATGTAGGACTAGGAGTTTTCATTTTAGCATGTCATGAAAATAACAGCTTGTTCTTTGGTTTCAGGTAGCAGGAGGAAGTGACTGACAGCCTGACTTGCTGCTGTGAGAAAGGTAAGGTATGCAAGAAAGGAGTCAGTACCTGTGGAAACTCAAACACATGATTACATTCTGACCAAATCTTATCATTTAGCATTTCCATTTGTAAATTAGATTTTTAAAATCTGTGCCTTCTTTGAATTTCAATTTATTTTTTCTTCAAAACAAAAGGCAAGGCATCTGTCCTGTAAGGTGAATAAGCTTTAGGAAGTGTTTGCTAATTGCTCTGTCTTCTAAATGTGGCCTCTCTAGAGTTCATTTTATGCGGTTTGTCTTTAGAAAGTAGCAGGGTCATGAAGACATGTCATGCAGGAAATACTGCCAATTTTACTCCTATTTATAGGAAAAGTTCCATGAAACAAAGGAAACCATTTTTAAACTGTTTTAGGATAGTTTTTTGAAGCTCAGTTTAGGATAGTATAATAGAAATGAAAACATGACTGTTAATTGCAGTTATTTCTTTAATAATAACAATTTTCGTACCAGTTTTGGTGATTAATAATACTATTGATGTAACTCCCTAAAGCCCTTGTGAATTTTTATGTAGGTAAAATTAAAGTCACTGCCCACCCCACCCTCCGCACCCAGCTTGGAATATATATTTAAAGACTTGTCCAAGGCCACATAGCCAGTGGCAGAACCTATGGTAAGTGCACATTTCCTGACTTTAGCTCGGTCTCTATTGCTTTTTTTTTTCTCATTACCTCATCCTATCTAATTTATGATGGGGAAATATATTCTGAGGAAAATGAAAATAAACAAAAGAGTAAAATGAATTCTAGCTGACTGCTGTTGTTTTTAGCAGTTTTCAACATCCTGGTTTATTTCATTCCCAGGGTACTGATGTCCTATAGTAGATGCTGGTGTGCAGCTGGATGCCACAGTGTCTCCAGACATGGGCTCTGGAGTCCGATCACAGGGGGCGAGGCTCTCATTCCATGTGAGAGTTTGTGTCTTACTTCCTTTCTGGAAAATGGGGACTGTAGTAAAACCTACTTTCTGCAGTTGTGAGAATTCCATAAAGTATGGTTTATTTAAAGTGTTCAGTATTGTGTCATATAGATAAGTGCCCCCCAGCTGTAAGATATCATTATATTTATTTTAATAATCAATATTCTCAAGAACTATGGAAGATTTACTCTCTCAATTTAATTTTTTTAATGTTTATTTATTTTTGAGAGAGAGAGTGAGAAACAGTGTGAGCAGGAGAGGGCCAGAGAGAGACAGAAACAGAATACAAAGCGGGCTCCAGTCTCTGAACTGTCAGCATAGAGCCTGACATAGGGCTCGAACTCCACAGCTATGAGATTGTGACCTGGGCTGAAGTTGGATGCTTAACCGAGTGAACCACCCAGGTGCCACTGTCCCATATTAAAATACTTAAAAAAAAAAAAAACTGGAGATCATGTGGAAATTCACTTCCTGGAGAAGGGCTTCTCAGTGTTCCAGTGATTTCTTTTATAAGCATTGTTAGCTCATGGTAAAGCCCAGTAAATGAGAAACAGGAAAATAACGTTTTCAATTATTTAAAACTACAGAAAGCAAAGTAATTGGGAGCTTAGTTACCAAATTAAATTATTTTGCTCTGAAACTCCAGCTTCATGCTAAAGAAGAGTAGACTGAGAAGTCCTTTTAGAAGTGTCATTAGTTCTCAGAAAATAAGTATTGTGATGAATTCTGAGTAAATGAGTTTACGGCATGGATGAAATATTTATTAAGTATGTAAGTTATGAAAGTCGGGGATTTGTCGTAGACATTCTTCATTTGGGGACCATGAAAGTAGTTTTATTTTTGGTTTTGATTATAAAAGTTGACAGCTTCTTTTTTTTTTTTTTTTCTCATCCAGCTCCAAGAGGAGCTACTTGGTTTCTTGGAGGGGAGGGGACTGGAGTTCAGGTCATCATGCAGTGCAGGCTGTGGACTCTGTGGAGGGGCACTTACCTCTCCTTTGACAGGCGAGGAAACTGAATCCCTAGGCATTGTGTGCCCCGCTCAAAGACACATTCTTAGCAGTGGCTGAACCAGTTCTTGAACAAACCCTCTCTTCTGCTCTTTTGATTATACCCTATATCCTTCCTAGTAAAGAATCTGTAACTTAGAATCTTCACAATCCCAGATTCTTTTTTCTTCTCTATTTTTATTGTAGAATGGTACCTGATAAGCAAATCCATTTAACTTGATGTGGGCAGAATGGGCATTTCCTTGGATTAGTATAAACCCATCTCAGTGTTTAATTGGTTAACTCATTATTCACCTATTGAATAATGTGAGTGTTGGTGCTAGGCTCTGGGAATATCAAGATGATGAATACTTCATCTTTTTCCTAATACGTTTAAGAGGAATACAGAGATAAACACATTAAAAAAAATGCTGTGTCTCTTCTTTCAGCTTCTTACCTAGTGAATAAAAATTGTGTTAACAGTGTCGATTTCTTTAAAACTTAAATATTAATAATTAAATAATACATTGCTTGTGGTAAATATAATATGTGTGTCAGAAAGGCAGGATAGTTGATTAAATTTAAATTTTATTTAAGAATTTTATTTTCTTATAAATGATTTTTTGTTAAGTAGGTTATTTAGTTATTGCTGTGAGTTACAACTCCCATAGGCTGGAAGGCCCCTCATCCCTGTTGGATGGCTGGCTGACTGATGAGTTTGAATAGTGTTGAGGATGTAGGAGCCTCTCTTGTAGTCTGATACAGTAGAATCCAAGGCGATGGTGGTAGATTATAGCTCTCCTGACAGAAATATATCTCCTTATATAATTCTGATGGTCAAGGTCACTGTTTTAAGTAGTCAAAGTTGCTTTAAGCCTCTCAGTGATTGAAACTAATTGATTAGTCATGATCTAGACAAAATAAGACTTCCTTTGGCAGGGAAAATTAATTGAAACACCAGAGGCCCATGTAGCTAACCTAGAATTCACTTCAGGATTCTTTGCCTTCTAGATGCCTTGCTTATACTGGAGTTCAAGATTCTGAGGATCACCTAGTTTGCCTGGTATGAGTGCTCACCTGATTTTCTGCCACTTTGACATTGAATTGTGCTTGTTCTTGTTTGCTATAGTAAATCAGGCTGTTTCTACTGCCTGCTATTTTAGTAGGCTACTCCCTATACCATTAACTCTGCCTAGCCTTATTCTACTATGTCAAACTGTATTTACTGCTCTATTAATCTTAAGGAGGGGACCTGATTCTCTCTTGATGCCCATATCATAAATGAAATATAAGAAGAAAGTGGCTTTGTTACCAGACCAGGGAAAAAGAAGTCAGAATTTGGGATAACCAAAGTGGCTAGGACTAGAGCGATGCATTTCTAGAGAGAAGGAAACCACAGAAAAGTAGCCCAAATGTCTACATATAAATTCTGCTCATTTGCTAACTAACCAACCTGCGCATCAGCAGGGCAGAGACCTCCAGATACCTAGTACAAAAGTATATTGGATGGCCAGAGATCTGATCTGGGATATTTGCAGCCATATGGTGCTGGGGGAGAGATAGGAGTTTAAGTGTTGCCAAGGAAGAGGGAAGAGAGGTGTTGGTAAATAACCTGGGGCTTCCAGTGGAGACCCTGTTGTCACATCCTATGAGTAGGGATAGAACTGTAGGAAAACGGAAATAGGTGCTAACAGAGCTTACTGTGAAGCCTAGAAAGGATCAGGAGATCTACCAGATTTTTTTTTTCTGAATGCCAGGAAAATATTTAACCCTCTTTGAAGAAATATATCATTCAGAGTCTCCATAGTTTTCAATAAAAAGTGGCAAGGCATGCCATAAAACAGGAAGAAGTGACTGAAACCCAAGAGAAAAAAAAATCTACAATAAATCCATAAATGATGGAGACATTGCACTTATCAGATAAGGGACTTTAAAATAGCTATGGTCTTAATATGATCAGGAAAATGGTGTACCAAAATAGTTGAAGAGATGCATAACTTCAACGGAGGATTGGAGTCTAAAGAGATTTGTCAAATGGACATTCTCCCACTGAAGTATAATATAAGAACTTTAGACATAGTGAATAGATGGATGAACACTTTAGAACACATGGTGAAGAAACTGGAAAACCAGAGCTCCTTTGGTAACTCAGTTGGTTAAGCATCTGACTTCAGCTCAGGTCAGATCTTGTAGTCTGTGAGTTCAAGGCCCTCATCAGGCTCTGTGTGGACAGCCTGGAGCCTGGAGCCTGGAGCCTGCTTCAGATTCTGTGTCTCCTTCTCTCTCTGTTCCTCTCCTATTCAGGCTCTGTCTCTCTCTCTCTCTCTCTCTCAAAAAATAAAAGTTAAAAAAAAAAAAAAGAAACTGGGAGACCAGATCAAATAAGCTGAGAGAGAAAAAAAAGAATGGAAAAAACAAATTAGTGCATAGGAAACACATGGTACACAAAGCTGACTACTGAAGTTACTATTCTTCAGAAAGAGAGTTGATCCTGAGGAGGTCCACAAATCATGTCCTTCTAGACTATTGGATACTATTGGAAACATACTTAGATACTTCTAATTTTGTTGCTGACTCAAAGCATTTGAGGCTCAAAGGTAATTCAGAGAAGAGATAATTTTGTTGGCTTTAATTTTAATGGAAACCTTGTTTCCTTTAAGTGGTTATTTTGCCAAAATTTGACAACTTCTTAAAAGAGACTAGAGTACGAAGTACTAGGGAGTAGGAATGATCCAGGTCAGGCTTTCTTCCTAAAGAAAAAAAAATACAATGACATAAGAATATATTAGTATTTCTGTGTTTATGTTTTATTCTTATTCTGGTTTTCATTTCAAAACTATTTGCATCAGTAGCAGATACCTGCCCTCTTCACTTTCTCCTGTTCTCTTTGCTTTTCAGTTTTGATCTGATAGTGCTTATGCTCCTGGCCTTTTTACTGTATTAAACTATACTCCATATGGTTTTCTGTTTCTGAAAATTAGGCAGAGAGGAGAATTTTGGATCCAAGCGTTTGTAATTTGCACCATGAAAACTGCCTCACCAGCTGCAATGCATCTTTAATGGTTTTTAAACTACTCCTTGAGACTTTTGTGCATTGCATATAGACCCACCCTGACACTGTTGGGGAAAAATAATATGCTCTTACAATAGTCTTATTGGTATCTTAGGAAAGATAAAAATATGAAGACACATTTATGAAGATTTTAAAGAAAAGTGATAATATATTTTTTCTCTTTCCTGTTTACTAAGTTTCAACCAAAAAATTGACCTCAACCCATTGTTTGGTATCATAGTTTTGGCTATTTTTATATAGCCATATATTTTTATATAACCATAGTTTTATGTATTTGGAAATATACAAATTTCCCTTCCTCCTCTTCTCTCTTTTACCTCACAGCTTTCCCCCAAGTCCCTGGTGGTAAAGGGGTATCTCCTGGACATTCCATAACACATGAATCTAATTGCAGATAACTGATTACCCCGCAACTCTGCTTGATGCACTATGATGACCTAATTTCTGAGGATAAGAAAAGACCAGACTTTGTTTATAAGCGCTTACACTAAAGGTGTGTCTGAAGGCACATTGAGCTGGGTATTAAATCGCTTTAAATACTTTTTTCTTTGTTATGAAATGCTCCTACAGATGTAATGAGATTTGACTTTCTCAAGTTATATGTGGTAGGAAGAGTGAGTATTATTAGCCCCATTTCACAATGAAGAGACTAAGGTAGAGGGAGAAGTGACTCATCCAAAGCAACTGACAGTAAGTATTAACCTCAGGCCTTTGTACTGTTCACTGTTAACAGCCTTACTTAGGAGGCTTGGGTGGACTGGTAGGTAGATACAGGGGGCATTATTATTAAAATGCTTTCATAGTATACAGGAAGGACTATCCCTAACTTAAACCCATAATAGCTATAGACTATATTTTTGAATATTGTTCTGGCAGCAGTAGAAAAGAGATATTCTTTTTTCTTTTTTTTTTTTTTTTTTTATTTTATTTTCTAATAGTTTATTGTCAAATTAGTTTCCACATAACACCCAGTGCTCATCCCCACAAGTGCCCTCCTCCATGCCCATCCTCCCTCCCCCCCACATCCATCAGTCCTCAGTTTTTGTCAGCATTCAAGAGTCTCTCATGGTTTGCCTCTCTCCCTTTCCCCCACCATTTCCCCCCTTCTTCTCCCCCTTGTTCCTCCGTCAAGTTCCTCCTAATCCTCCTATATGTGCAAACATATGATATTCGTCCTTCTCTGCCTGACTTATTTCGCTCAGCATAACACCCTCAAGGTCCATCCATGTTGCTACACAAGGCCAGATTTCATTGTTTCTCATTGCCATGTAGTATGCCATGGTATAGATCAACCACATCTTCTTGATCCATTCGTCTGTTGATGGACACTTAGGCTCCTTTCATGTTTTAGCTATTGTTGAGAGTGCTGCTATGAACATTGGGGTCCATGTGCTCCTATGCATCAGCATTTCTGTATCCCTTGGGTAAATTCCTAGCAGTGCTATTGCTGGGTCATAGGGGAGTTCTATTGTTAGTTTCCTTAGGAACCTCCACACTGTTTTCCAGAGGGGCTGTACCAGTTTACATTCCCACCAACAGTGTAGGAGGGTGCCCGAGAAAAGAGATATTCTATATTGCAAAGGCCTTTTAAAATACGAATCCCCACATCCTTCTAGGAAATGGTAAAAGATAAGTTTTATAAACTTGTGCTGATGTTACAAAAGAAGAAATGATACCTGTAGGTGGTTTGACAAGCTCAGGAGCACGTTCTTGAGAATTTGCAATAATGGTTTGTCCAGATTAGGTGACATTCTGAAATGGAAAGGGCTTTGCATATTCATTGTCACTTAAGCTGTTGAACAAGATGTCAAGGACTTAAGCATATTTTTCATGAGTACACTTAGTGTCAAGGTCATGTTGGAGACAGTTCTCAGAATGGGTGTCTCATTTTGACATGTTTTGTGAGCAGAAGAACTAACTGACCTTATTCTATTCTATTATTTCAAGAATGTTCATATAGTGACCAGCCTTGAAAAATGGAGACAATGTCTCTGTCCAGAGCAAAGGCTACGCATACTTACTGAGAAGTATAAAAGCTTCAGGTTCCCTAATCTCAGGGTTCCCCTCCTATAATGCTCACTCGATGTCCAGGTGCCACCTGACCTTTTTGGTGTTGCCTAATGTCACTTTGTGTTCTGGGAACCAGTGCAAGAAAATGCTGATATTCTGGTACCACTACAGCTGAGAGTAATAAAGTCAGTTTTCTCTGACCCAGGTGTGTCTTGTCTTCTTCCAGCACCTGTGCAAGTACAAGTGGCTAAGTGTTAGCTTGAAAACAGCCTTCACAGTTCTGACAGGTCACAAGACATCTTCCTGTCCCTCCTTCTCATCCCTATTTAAAAAAATAAACAAACAAAAGAACCCACAAGACATTTAGAGTCTATGCATATGCGGTTTCCTGAGTCTTGTGTATTTCTAGCAGGATATCCTGGCATATTTGGTGGAAATCAGATATGTAGTTGGTAGAAAGCAGTCAGCAAAGAATGAGCCTGCAGAGAATCTGGTGACTTTCAGATAAGTCGCCACCGCCCCTCCACTGCTAACATGTCTCTTTAAGACCAGTCATGAGCAACCTGGGATAAGTCTTCAGTCTGATGAGCTGCTTTTACTTTCCCATTTTATTAGTCAGCACATTAGGAAATTATTCTTGCTGTTCCTCACTAGGCTGGATTTTCATCCTTAGCTCAGTGTAGACTTCTTTTATGAATAGATTTCCAGTTCGTTTTTGAATGACAATTCTTTCCAAGGTAACCATATTCTATCTCTTGGTTTTTATTATGATGACCGAAAACCCAACAAACCATCTATGATGAGATTTATGCTATTTAAGACAGGGATTTTTTTTTTTTTTTTTAGCATTTTCAGTTAAGTAGGATCCAGTCATGGGTAAGAAAGTTCTCCAAACTTAGGCTCTCCTCTTGTTAAAGGTTAACACAGTTTTCTAAGGCTTAATACTACTCAGTGACTCTTCATTCACTTCTTTACCTAATCCCTTTAATTTATAATAACTACCCCCAGGGTTTGGACCTTAGTTTGGTCCCATTAACTTATGCTTCACTTATTCTTTCTCAGTTCTACCTTTTCCCTTCCTTCCATGTCCTCAGTAAGTTGCCCATTTGACTCTGGGAGCTGGTCAATCCAGATACTTGCAGAAACTCAGTAAGTTTGTAGAGTGATTGAATGAAATTACCAGGTGGTGTTTTTTTTTTTTTTTTTTTTTTTTTTTTTTTTTTATTTTACCAGGAATTTGGTTTCACCAATAAAATATAGATAGGAAGAGGAATAATAACGCTACAGTTAACCTGATAGTATTAATCATAATACCAACACTGGNAGTAAGTTGCCCATTTGACTCTGGGAGCTGGTCAATCCAGATACTTGCAGAAACTCAGTAAGTTTGTAGAGTGATTGAATGAAATTACCAGGTGGTTTTTTTTTTTTTTTTTTTTTTGCCAGAGCTCTTCAATATAACCAGGAATTTGGTTTCACCAATAAAATATAGATAGGAAGAGGAATAATAACGCTACAGTTAACCTGATAGTATTAATCATAATACCAACACTGGCTGAGTGCTTACTGTAAGCCAGATGCTTTGCCAAATGCTTTACATGTACTGTCTCATTTAAGTCTCCAAAAATGTCTATATGATTATCAACATTTTACAGATGAAAAAACTGGGTATGGAGAGGTTTTATAATGTTTCCTAGGTCATGCAGTAACAGAACTGTGGTTCTTTTACCTTCTAAGAGCCCGCGGTATCTGCTACCCATATTACATGGTTAAAGAATAAAACCAAACTTTCACTTTTGGACAAGGCTGACTTTAAGTCAGCCATAAAAATGTCTTCCTTACTCGGGTGACAGATGAATCATCAAGAAATATACTCAAAAGCTTAGTAGATCCGAGCCAAGCCAGAGAAACCTGACCTTTGTTGAGAGCAAGCTATAGGTGCCTTCACCCAGCTTCTACTGTACCGATCTCCCTCTCACATCAATTGGGTGATTAAGTAATCTGTTCTTTAATTTAGCCTAAAATGTTTATTGAAACCTGACTGGGTGCAATAGTACTGTCCCTAAAACTTCTGGCTACTTGAAGAGAAGTGATTCTCTAGAGGGCAAGGAGACCATCCAGGTGGCCCTGCCTGAGGTCGGGAGTGTAGCCCAGGGTGCAGGAAGAAGCTTGAGATGCTCTGAGGAGTGCGAGACACACACTGAGGTCCTCTTCCATTGTTTTTTATAGAAGGATTTTTAAAATGTGAGAATAGTTGACACATGATGCCACGGAAGCTTCATGTGCACAACACGGATTTGACAAGTCTATACATCATGCTGTGCTCACTACAAGTGTACCTGCATGTGGCACCACACAGTGCTGTCATAGTACCAGTGACCGTATTCCTTATCTGTGCCTTTTATTCCTGTGTCTTACTCATTCCGTGATTGGAAGTCTGTATCTCCCACTCACCTTCACCCATTTTTCCCAACCCTTCACTCCCCTCCCCTCTGGGAACCCATCAGTTTGTTCTCCATATTTATAGGTCTGATTCTACTTTTTGTTTATTTATTTATTTGCCTCTTTTATATGCCATATATGAGTGAAATCATATGTTTTTTGTCTTTCTCTGACTTTTGTCTTTCTCATGACTGTTTCATGTTGTTACAGATGGCCTGATCTTATCCTTTTTATGGCTGAGTACTCTTCGACTGTATATATCTACCATATCTTCCTTATCCATTCATCTATGGATGGGCACCTAGGTTGCTTCCATAATTTGGCTATTGTAAATAATGCTTCAATAATCATAGGGATCCATATATCTTTTTGAACTAGTCTGTTTGTTTTCTTTGGGTAAATAGCTAGTAGTGGAATTATTAGATCATATGGTATTTCTAGGTTTTTTTGTTTTTTTGTTTTTGTTTTTTTTGTTTTAGGAACTTCCACACTGTTTACACAGTGGCTGCACCAGTTTACATTCCCACCAACAGTGTACAAGGGTTCTGTTTTCTCCACATCCTCATTAACTCTTGTTATTCCTTATCTTTGATTTTAGCCATTCTGACAGGAGTAAGGTGATGTCTCATTATAGTTTTGATTTCCATTTTCCTGGTGATGAGTGATGCTGAACATCTTTTCACATGGTGGTTGAGGCCTTTTTCGTTGATTATAAGTTCCTGACGGCAAGGCTCTATCTGTGGCTCTCATTGCTGACTCTGCTGACACACAGGGGTTGTTTCATAAATATGGTCCAATTGAAGCAATAGCCTTCTTTGATTTTTTTTTTTGTGCCTCTTAATTATTCTCCTGAAATTTTACTTATTAAGTTTCCACCTAGAGTAATTGGATATATTGTAAATGTTTAGATATTAGATTAAAATATAACTAAGTTTTTGTTTCTTCTCCTTCTTTGTCTTAAACTAGAAAATAACTTTGTCATTTACCATATCTCGTATTCTTCAGTATTGTATTCCAGATCAGCAGAGTATTTCCTGTTTTTGTTTTGTTTGATTCTCAAGGTACAGAGAACAATTTCATAGAAAAACTGCTTACATATGGTTAACCTAAACCATGTAACAAATATACATAGGCTGCTAGATTAGGCCATATGAAATTGACAATATTTGAGATTTTTGGCTTTTAGTGGTTCAGTTTAATGGATTATGCTCTAAAAAAACGAGAAAACTGAGATGCCTATAAAAGAGTAAACATTTCTCTACAAACATTTTCATGGTACATTTCAGAATGGAGACTTACCTTCTAGCCATAATGAAAGATATTTGCATTTTTCCTTTGCCTTATCAAAATCTCCCTCACTGAAAGGCCTGCATTGCACACTTGCTTTCCCAGCTCTATTATGTGAGTGTGTGTTGGATAATTTATTTCATATTATTTGAGGTCTTGTGAGTATTACTAGAATGAGAGGGAACCATGAAAATGATAGGTTCTTGGTCCACTCCTTTAACAAATATTTGCTGAGTGCCAACAAAACAATATTTACTGCATGAGTGAAAAACAAAAAAAATATAGTCCTTGCCTCTTTGGAATTTCATGTTTATGGTTTGTATAGTTTATATCAAAGAGCCTAGCAAGTAAATGTACGATTACAGCTTATAGGTGCTTTGGAGGAGATTGTATAATAGTAGAAGTATTAGGGGTAGAAGTATTTGTAGAACTATTAGGGGGAATTGATCAAGTTGGAGAGGTTGGGGAGGTTGAGGAAGGTCTTTCTGAGGAAGGGATAGTTGAGTGGAGGTCAAGCACAGCTTGTTCCCTAGGATGAGAGACCAATGATGGGGTTATGAGCAGTGTAGTTCAGTCCAGGTCACTGAATGTTTCCAGAATGCCTGCCATATGCCAGACACAACACTTAAATGCTGGCAGAATAGACAGTGAATAGGGCATGGTCGTTGCCCCAGTCATAACTCACTAAAGGGTTTCATTGTCATGTAATTCATAACTGAGGAGAGCCGCTCTGTATATATTTGTGTTGCTTCTATGTAGTTTGAGCTTCCTTTGTGTCAGGATTACTTCCATCAGGCAAGTCCTTCTGAAGAAATTAAACAAAGCCTTTTTCTGTCATGGGATCAAAGTTGAACAAGCAAGTATTCATAGTCTGCTAGATTGAAGTTCAGTGATACTATTCCAGGCTTTACCATCAACTGAATGTGGTCCCACAGTGGAGCTCATGCCTGATTCAGAGCCTGCCAACAGCATGGCTCCAGGAAGGAAGTGGCCCGCTACCAAACAAGAGGCCCATTATAATTGTATCTCTCTTGTTTTTTAGTCATCAACTGAAATTACTAAATTACTAAGCCAGTCAAAAAAATGAATAATAAACATACTGTATGTGCATTTGATTAATCTGCCTTCATGGCAAGTACTACTTAGACCTGGAGTATAAAATCTTGGGGACACACGGTACGCATATGAAATATCAAGGGTGTAAACAAAGGGGAGAGACCAGAATTGTGGCAAAATGGAGACTGTCAAACCCACAGAAACACAACAGACCAAAGCAGCACGTGCCAGTGCAGAATTTCTGACCCAGACCTTAGGGCCGGTCCTCATACACTGCACCCACCAAAAGCACATCCTAGGCCTGCCATCCTTACTCCCTACAGAGGTCTAGGCCCTCTTACCATCTTTCTGCCTGTGATTCTGGCATAGCTCCCTATTCTGGAATTTACTGACTCTTGCTCTGTTTGGCTTTGTACCCTGACCTTGGTGGAGACCTTGTCCTGGGGCTGATTTTGAGCCTTGCATCCTCTGCTCTTCTCTTTGACCTTGGTGAGTCAGTGCAGCACCAAGTCCTAACCTCCAAGGCCACTGCCCTGACCACCAGCTTCTCAGCCTGCTCCTCGTGCTAGGAATGACCGCTCTCCACAAAAGGATGGGTGAGGAAGCCAGTGACACTTACACTCGTGTCTCAGTTCTGCTGTCTCATTTTGTTATTTTGTTACTTTTACTCTGCAAGAACTCGCAAGCTTCCTGTATAGATTAGTGTCAATATATTTCTACTATTAAGGCTCTCTGGTCTTGGCTGCATATCCTAAACACTTGTTTTGTTTTCTCCTGGTTTTTTTTTTTTTTATTATAAAGTTTTGTACTTCATCTTTGGGGATTGACTCATTAGGGGGTAAGACATATGTCCAGGTTATAGAAGAGGATACTTAGATGTTGTAACACAAAGTGACCTGTCCAACTTTATACTCTGTTGTTTATAATGGAGCAATTAGGTAGAAAACCACGCTAGCTCCCAAATTTGCTTTCTTAATGGAGTATGCGCAATCACTACTGGGTAGATCCTATGATTATATTAACTCAGTGGCTGAATATTAGTGGTTTGAGTTTATCAGTTAGGAAGTTTTAGTTTTAAAGACTCTAGGATAGTAACTTTCAGATAACAGCAGTAAGTGGCCTTTTGGAAGATGCAAAATATAGCCTTATCTTCACAATCCGTAAGACTCTGGAGACTGCTTTTGAAAATTCAGCATGTGTTCTGTCTTTAACAATTCCACACTTTTCCTGTGAAGAGTTATTATCAACCTGTGGATGGGAACTGTGATTTTTGCCCAAAATTTCTAAATGCATGTGGGGAATAACATTATCAGACTACCTGTCTAGCAAGTGGCTCATACTGTCTCCTTTCCAGATTTATTCTGTAAAAAGGAGTTTTCATGAGTGCCATTTTACCCATTGGATAACTGTTTCTACTTGATTTTTTTTTCTGGAAATATTATTAACAATATACCCCAGTAATCATTTAGCCTAAGATGTTCTTGTGTTATTTTGGAGCAAGTTGCTAGTGACTCAGAGCACACTGGGCGGCCAAGCTATGGTTAACTGGTGGTCAAGTTAGGAAATTCTGTTCCCATTAACTCTCCTTTTCATAGCCCAGAACACCTCTCCACTCAACTTTTTTTTCTTTTGATTCGTCACACTCATAGCGTCTGCTTGGTGTTTTCAGACCAAAAGTAGAAGCAATGACATGCCATAATAAGTATTGTTCCTATTGCACTTCCAGCTTAGCTAAAAACAGGAAATACAGGCCATTTCGTGGAAAAGCCCGCTTTTGTGATGTTTCCAACCCAAGAGGTTTGGATCAACTTTGGTTGAATGTCTGAACTTTTGGCTTCTTACTTACAGTAAAGCTCTAACTTCAGAATTTTAACACCGCTTGTACTTATAAGATGATGCCTTCCAAATTTAGATTATGCTGACACATGAATCCGTTTACTTTTCAATCATTTTTATTTAATGTTAGGATGTACTTGTAGCCAGAAAAAAGTACAAATGAAAATTATGTGACTCATAAGATTTAGAGCCTATAAAAGGGGAAAGAGCCATCATTTTCAGTTTCAAGATATGTTGGACAGTTTATTTAAAATGGATCTATTAATATAAGGCTTCCCCATTAAGTGAATATTTTATGTGAAATTCACTATGGAATATCAATCCAGAAGCAAAAGTCATGGGTTGAGTTAATCAGTCTGCTGACTCTTTCGGTAGGGAATATCAGACCCTGCCAGAAAAGAAATCTAAATCACTTTGCACTGTAGTAATCACCCAACTGACTTTTAGTGATCCTGAGAGGCATAGGGAGCTTAGATTTGAAACTTCATGTAGACGATGTCTTTTTAAAGATCCATATGGTAAAAATCTAATTGGAGACATCGGCAAAGGAAGCCACGCATGGTCGCATTTGTGTGGTTGCAGGCAACTAGGGTGGCCCTGGGCAATGACAGCTCTGTGTTTCTTCCCAGTGTCAGTGAGGAGCCCAATCTTGCTTGGTCTCTTCCACATTTTGTGACTGTAGATTGACCATAAGGAATTAAATGGTTTGGATTGATTCATTAGTCCTCTTCTGATTTAGCCATCTAATGTGATTTTACAAACCATTTATTATGGAGTTTAAGCATGATAAATGGTGACATGAACTATAATTCCAAAATAAATTATTAAATAAATATACTTCACTTGCCTTTGTAAGATGTGATTTGCTCCACTTTTTTCCATCTTTGATTTCGTATTAAAGGCAAGTCATCTCAAGGAAGGAAGATGAAAAAGTGCAGTGGAAGGGGATACAGTGTAGAGATAAGAGAAGCATGTTCAGAAGAATCAGGTCCCTTGAGAAAGGAATTTCACTCAACATTTGTTGAAGTTCTGAAATGCCTGAATAGTTCCTTTTATTCTATGTCTTCCTGCTCCCATTTAGCTGGAATGTACTAGACAGGATTAGAAATGACTGCTCTTTCAGTCTCTTTATGGTTTAGACTAGAAGCAAAGTGCCAGAGTTCTTAAACATAATCTCTCTTTATGAGATTCCAAGCCTTTGTGCAGACTCAGAAAGTGGAGACAACATCTAGGTTTTTAAAGCATTTATCAAACTCTTTGTAACATACTGAACTTTAAAATTTGTTCATGTTTAGTTGCAATACAACCTTCCATTCCAGATCAACCACCCCCTCCCCTAAACCTTCTTCCAAAGCAAGAAAAACAAAGTAAAAGACAGCTAATACCTGTTAAAATGCTTCATAAGCCAAACATTTTTCTATTGTGTCTGTATCGCATGATATCCATTTTCCTCCTTAATTCTTGGAACAATATCACTCACCACTTAAGATCTTACATTTCAGATTTTTAAGCTCTCACTGAATAATACTGGATGAGTTAGAAAGTCTTAATAGTGAATTTATAAAGAAAATGTTGACAGAGCTTGGATTCTCATGGTGCTAGTGGGTACCATGATTATAATAATGGTTTCCTTTAAAACTCTTCCATTAAATGTTCCAAACAGTGGAATTTGTAGTTTTTCCTTTGGTCCAGAGATCAAAAACATGAATAATTTTACTTTTCTAAGGTTGGGCAGCATCTGTGTTTCCACAATTTCTGTGGGAAAGCAATCCACCCTTTCTCAGTTTTATTAAAAACCACCATCTTGGCTCCAATATGTACCATTATAAGCAATTTCATTATGTCTCATATCTCCTTTTAGGAAGTATGAGTCTGCCTGTTGCTTTTTTCTTTTTTCTTATTGGCTTTCAAAGACTACATACTGTAAGTGAAAAGTGGTTTACAAAATTGAAGATAGGATAACATAGTGGTTTTTAAAAGGGTAAATCTGAGAGACAGATTGTTTGAGGTCAAATACTGGCCTCACCATTGAGTAGCATTGTGTCTCAGACAAAGTTATGTAACTCTAAACCTTAGTTTCCCTATCTGTAAAGTGTGTATATTAATAGTATTTTCCTCACGGACCTTTGGTAAGGGTTAAATAAGGTAATGGATAAAGGTAAATTCTCAACAATTAGTGCCATCATCAGATGTTCTAATTGTTTTTTAACAATTTGGAAATATTTTCTAGTGGCAATTACTGTCTTCCTAAGATAATTCTGTTTTGTAACAAGCATGTTTTAGTGTTACTCTTTTAGAATAAAAGGAATTAAACCTGATTCATTCATCAGACAACTCATTATTGAGTGCCTAATGTGTGCCCAGATGACTAACAAAACTCTTTCCCTAAAGGAGGAGCTCATATCATAGTGTAGTTGTTATACTTGTGCATTGGGAGTCATCTTAATGTTAGGAAAAAAAAAAAAAAGACATTTTAGGGACATCTGGGTGGCTCAGTTGGCTGAATGCCTGACTCTTGATTTTGGCTCAGCTCATGATCCCAGGGTCATAGGATGGAGTGATGGAGCCTTCCATTGGGCTCTGCACTGAGTATGGAGACTGCTTAGGATTCTCTCTCTCTTGCTCTGCCCCTTTCCCCCACATGTGCTCTTTCTCTCTCTAAAATAAAAGAAAAAAGAAAAAAGAAAAGACATTTTAGAGGTTAAGCTGAATGGGCAGGAATTTTTGCCCTTTGCATTTTAATTTTTTTTTTAATGTTTTATTTATTTCTAGGAGAGAGAGAGAGACAGCGTGAGCAGGGGAGGGTCAGAGAGAGAGGGAGTCACAGACTGAAACAGGCTCCAGGCTCTGAGCTGGCAGTCAGCACAGAGCCCGACGCAGGGCTCGAACC
>NW_024080807.1:560909-601588 GCF_003009895.1 Hyaena hyaena | reverse complement strand
GAGCGCGCGAGCGAGAGCCCGCGTGCCCCCCCCCCCCACGTGGGGGAGGGGCAGAGGAAGAGGGAGAGAGAGAATCCTAAGCAGGCCTCATGCTCTGCATGGAGCTCGATGCTAGACTTGATCCCACAAATGTGAGATCATAACCTGAGCCGAAATCAAGAGTCTGACACAAGAGTCACACAGGTGCCCATAATTTACTGGGCCAAATTGAAATTGAACTGCCCTAATTTCTGAACAGAATGCTTACAATTCTAGAGCATATTTAATTAAATAATGCAACAAAAATTTTTGGAACACCTATTCAGTTGGTCATTACATTATACATATCAGCCATTTATGTTAGAACATCTCTGTTTTTACTTTTCAGCTCTGATTTGGTTTATCAATTTAATGGCAAATACTTTTGTAGTTTATTATTTTCAGGGCAATGAGGGTGGGACCTGGGTTAGACTTTTACTCTTTCACTATGAACTTCTGTGGTATGCTATATGGTTCTCTTTTGATTTGCTTTGTTCTTGTAGCTATCTTTTATCAGATTAAGAAAGTTCCTCTGTATTCCTAATTTTTTAAGAGTTTTCTTCTACCAAGAATGAATGTTGACTCATCAAATGAGTTTATTTTCTGGATCTTTTAAAGTGATTATATGAATTTCATGTTCTTCCTGTGAGTTTATTGAAATTTATTAGGAGAGTTCTTTTTTATTTTTTACTTTTATTATATTTTGTTTGTTTCAAAGTTTTTATTTAAATTCCAGTTAGCTGACATATAATGTAATATTAGTTTCAGGACTAGATTTTAGTGATTCATCACTTATATACAGCACCCCGTACTCATCACAAGTGCCCTCCTTAGTACCCATCACCCATTTAACCCATCTACCTGCCCATCTCCCCTCAATTTACTTTCTGTAGTTAAGAGTACATTTTATGGTTTGCCTCTCTCTCTCTCCTTTTTTTCTTTTCCCTATGTTCATCTGCTTTGTTTCCTAAATTCTGCATATGAGTGAAATCGTGTGGTATTTGTCTTTCTCTGACTGACTTATTTCACTTAGCATAATACAGTGTAGCTCCATCCACGTCACTGCAGAAGACAAAATTTCATTCTTTTTGGTTGCTGAGTAATATTCCATTGTCTATATACACCACATTTTCTTTATTCATTCATCAGTCAATTTGGGCTCTTTCTCTAATTTGGCTATTGTTGGTAATATTGCTATACACATTGGGGTGAACGTGCCCCTTCAAATCAGTATTTTTGAATCCGTTAGGTAATTACCTAGTAACACGATTGCTATGTCATAGGGTAGCTCTATTTTTAACTTTTTGAGGGGCCTCCATACTGTTCTCCCGAGTGGCTGTACCAGTTTGCATTTCCATCAACAGTATAAGAGGGTTCCCCTTTCTCCACATCCTCACTAACATCTGTTGTTTCTTGTGTTGTTAAATTTAGCCATTCTGACAGGTGTGAGGTGATATCTCATTGCAGTTTTGATGTGCATTTCCCTGATGATGAGCGATGTTGAGCATCTTTTCATGTGTCTGTTAATCATCTGGATGTCTTCTTTGGAAAAATGTCTATTCATGTCTGCAGCCTATTTCTTCACTGAATTATTTTTTGGGTGTTGAGCTTCATAAATTCTTTAGAGATTTTGGATACCTACCCTTTGTCAGATACGTCATTTGCAAAAATCTTCTTCCATTCTGGAGACTGCCTTTTAGTTTTGTTGATTCTTTCCTTCACTGTGCAGAAGCTTTTTATCTTGATGGAGGAGGTTTCAAATATTAAATTGCCTGTGCATTTGTATGGGTAGCCAATCTTGGCTGTGGTGTTTTACTCTTTTTTTATACCACTGGATTTAATTTGTTTGTATTATGTATATGATTTTTATAACTATGTTTATGGGAGAGAATGGCTTGTTCTTGTTGCATTTCTTTCTTATAAAATTCTTACCAGATATTGATGTCAACATACTGTCCACATAAAATGATATTGTAAATATTTCCTTGTTTTTTTTCACTCTGAGAGATTGGTATTATTTTTTCCTTAAAAGTTTCATAGGGATCAAGGATGAAAACTGGGCCTAGTGTTTCTTTCCTGAGAAATGAATGACAAATTTAATTTCTTTCATAGATACAGTGCTATTCGGTTTTTTTTTTCTTGTTTCAGTTTTCATCCCTGATTCCCTTCCTCTTCCCTCCCTTCCATTCTTTCTTTTGCAGTCTTTGCTACTCTGTGGCCTGTTTCCTCTTCTGATAATATATCTTGGAGGTTTTTGGTTTTTCTTTTCTTCCAGCCATAGCTATAGGGTTTCCTCATTCTTTTAACGGCTGCATAATACTCTGTAGCATGAAATTACCATATTTTATTTATGGATCGCCTATTGGGGAATATTTAAATTATTTCCAAATTTTGGCTGTTACAATGTAACAATCATATAAGAAACATCAATAGGCTGAGTATATATTTAGAAGTATTTCTATTTCGTCTTACTTGTATTCTTGTATTCCTTAGTAGTAACTAGATCCAGCATAGACAGTGGAAAACAAATTATTGCTTATTTTTTCCTTAACATTCTATTGAGTCAGCCGTAAAATTCTCTTCTATTTTCTAAATGATACGTTTTGCATTCTCTTACTGCTCTGGTGTGTATAATCAGCTCTGCCTTCATGACTTATTACTGCTTACAGTTGATGTATTGCAGTGCCCTTTAACTGATTTGCACTCGATTTGTGTAAGTTTCTTTAATAGAGGAATACCTACACAGGGACAGAATTTTGTCTGCTTTCCGCAGTGCTTTATCTTTAGTGCTCTGTATAGAGTCTGGCACACAGTAGGTGCTTAAAAATAAATTATTCATGGAGAGACACTGTGGGATATACTGTTTCAAAACAGTACCCATGGGCTGAAGGACATTCATTTCTTTATTTGGTGAATGATTTTTAGGGTATGGTAACCAGTGGAGCATTAGGTGTTTAATCAAGATGAGAAGATGAATGAGATACCAGGCCTTTGTCTCAGAGACCAGAGGGAACAGGTGCATAACAGGACGGTTAGGGCACAGCCCCTAGTGTAATGGCCCTGAGAGGCACAAAAGAATGAGCAAGAACACTGCCTTGGACAGATGTGTAACGCTTACGGAGGGAAGGATGCTTGCACTGGTTCTTAAAAGATGTTTCTGCTTGTCATGGAGAGAATAAGGGAGACTTTGGGAGATGTGTGATGTAGTAGGAAAAGGTGAGATGTTCAGACTCATTTAAAGTTTAGAGAGCATTGGTGGGGGCGAGTCTAGGAAGACATGGCTGAGGAATGGGGTGAGACAGCTGAACAAGACTTGGGTAAGACTGAAAACCTCTGGGTTCTGTAGAAAGAAGTCTGGACTTTTTATCTTGTAGTCAGCAAAGACTCATTACAGGTTTTTTTTTTTTTTTCATTTTTTTTTTTTAAGGTTTTTAATGTTTTATTTATTTCTAGGTGAGAGAGAGAGACAGCGTGAGCAGGGAAGGGTCAGAGAGAGAGGGGGACACAGACTCTGAAACAGGCTCCAGGCTCTGAGCTGGCAGTCAGCACAGAGCCCGACGCGGGGCTCGAACCCATGAACCGTGAGATCATGACCTGAGCTAAAGTCGGAGGCTTAACCGACTAAGCCACCCAGGCGCCCCAACTCATTACAGGTTTTAAAGTAGCAGAGTGTATCAGAAAACCTGGTAAAGCAGTAACTTAGACAAAATCATGTTTGTTTCCTCACCAAGAAATTTGAAGGTAAGCAGTTGCTGGTTTGGGGCCAGTGTCTTGTGGCTATCTGGAGCAGGATCTCTGTGATTGTCTTCGTATTTTCCTCATGGTTGCGTGGGGGCTGCTGCAGTTTCAGCCACTATGTTCACTCCAGGTTGGTAGCAGGAGGGAGCATCTTAGAGCAATCAATTGATGGAATCCTTATCAAGAATGCAAAACTTTCTCCGAAGATTTGAGTTTCTGTCTCTTTGGCCAGAACTGACTCACCTGACTGCAGGGAAGGCTGAGAAGTGCTGTCTGAGCACTTTTATGTTCCAACAACAATAGATGTCTTTTAGGAAGGGAGAAGGGAAAATGGGTTGGGTGGACAACTATCTGTGCCTTCTGTCGGTGTGATGTTAGATAGGATTCTTAGGAAAATACTTGAGGGCAGTATACAAGGTGATTTGGGCCGATGACTTCAGTGACCAGTATATTCTCTCCAGTCTAGCGACCACAATGTCTATGGATTATAAATATGGACTGGATGAAAAACATCAAGGTGGTAGTTAAAAAATATATTAATGTTTATTTTTGAGAGAGAGAGAGCATGAGTGGGGAAGGGGCAGAGAGAAAGGGAAACACAGAATCCAAAGCAGGTTCCAGGCTCCGAGCTGTCAGCACAGTGCCTGATATCCCACAAGTTGTGAGATCTTAACCTGAGTTGAAGTCAGACGCTTAACCGACGGAGCCACCCAGGTGCCCCACATCAAGGTGGTATTAATGATGATTTACCGTTCAGTGATATCACTGGAATACATTTAAGGTTTTTTTCTGTTTGACAAAGTTACAAGGAAATGATTAACTACAATATATTTTTAATAACCATCTAAGAACCATATCTTTATAATGTTAATTCCTTTAATTTCAGTCACTGACTCTTTCATCACATGTTTATTAGGCACCTCTGTGTGCCAGGTACTGTGCTGGGTGCTAGTGATGGAGCAGCGAGAAAGATAGGCCAGTCTTGTTTTCATGAACCACAAAGCCTAGCCTGGGAGCCAGGCAATACGCAGCAGAACCAATCAACAAGATCATTACAGATTCTACTCTAGGATACGAGGAGAGAAACAGTCATGTGATATGGGGGACAGGTGCTATTTCAGAAGAGGGGGCCAGACCAGATGAGGCGGCCAGACCAGATGAGGCCTCTCCGCAGAGGAAGCTTTTGAGTTGAAAGACGAGAATGAGACCCTGTGTTGGGGTGAGGAGAGAGGAGCAGGTGCAGAGACCCTGGCAGGAAAGGGCAGAAATGGAGGATAGAGGCTGCTGTGGGTGCGCCATGTGGGAGCAGGAGATACCGTGTGGTGAGGAAGGCAGGGGCCTTTCTGTGTAGGGTCTATCGGGCCATTGCACAGGAGGTATGGAAGGCCTGAGCCAGGAAGGGGATGGTCTGATTTGCATTTGCAGAGGGCCCCCTGACTGCCATCTGGAAAGGACTGGAGGGAGGCAAAAGGGGCTGGAGGGAGACCAGTTGGTTAGAAGGCTGTTGCTCTCACCCTGGAGAGACAATGCTGATTTCTTCTTTCAGAAGGAATGGAGCACAGCTGCCGATAGTACAACAGACCTAGAGCTGCCAGGATTTGCTGGCAGATTACATATGGAAATTAGGAGAAGACTAGTCTGTAAGTAAAAAACTTTGAGGTTCTTGTTGCCTGTAAACTCTAATGGCAGTATCTTAACTAGGTACTTGCAATTCTTCTTAACTCAACCTTCATACATTAGAAGGTTAATGTCTACTGAGATAAATAGGTGGCTTTTTGGTCTCTCTCTTTTTTTTTAATTCAAAAGAAAAAAACAACAGGAAAAGATTTTTTAACAGAACAATTATTCTACCTTGAAATTTGCCCTTGAAGATCTTGTGTGTGCCCTTCATTCTAAGGGAAACACCTGCTTTTTCTAGCTTTCCCAGTTCACGAAAACTAATATCCAGGAAAGAAGATATGCTAATCTTTTTTTTTTTTTAAGTTAGAAGAGAGATTAAAGGGAAATAGCAACATCTCTCTCTAGGCTTTCCTTATTATTCATAAGCATTTCTGTGGAACGTAATAACCTGAATGATTTTTATGTAACTTTATTTGAAATAAATTTAGTATATACCACAGAGCCCCTCAATTTAATGTGCACATAAGTCATGTGGGGGTCTTGTGGAAGTGAAGATTTTGACTCAGGAAGTCTGGGTGGCCCCCAGATGCTGAATTTCAACCAGGATCCCATCTGGTCAGCAAACCACACTTGAATAGGAAGGATCTCAACTTTTCCCTGCTCTTAATCCCTTATACTTTTATTTTTCAGTGTTCTGGTGTCATCAGAATGGAGAAACCAACCCATTAGAATGTAAAACATACTTGGTAAGTAGAAGAAACAAGTAAGAATTGTTTTCCCCTTTGGAAATCTTTTCTAGATTGTCAGTTCACTTTCCACCCTTAGTCTGAGAAAGCCTAGCATTTTGATTGTTGTCTGGTATGTTCTTCACCCTGATGACTAAGAATCTAATTACATTCTAAATCATGACTGTTTCCCTAAATATTTCCAGCTGCTTTCAGGATGAACTCTATAACATCACTAGAAAAAGTCTCCTTGGCCTTTTTGGGAAGCCTACAATATAATCCCAAATAGTTTTTTTTTCAACATGTGATGTTCAGAAGACCACAGAATTTTAGGGTACCTTTTCAAATTAGCATTAATCATATATGGTTTTCTTATGAAAACATCTCTTTCAAAATGATCCACATCTTGAAAAGAAAAGCACATATTAGTTTAGACAAGATTTGGGGATAAGAGAGAATTTACGTCAGAAACCTTATTTGGGAATGATGAATTTTAATATTCTCTGTCTCAATAAGAATAACTGCTTAGTATATGCTATCAAACTAGTTGTAAACCAAAGGGGAGGACCAATCTAAATAATAGCTTTAGTAATAAGCTTATTTACAAGCACTGAGACATTTGTATAGAAAATTGAAGTCAAAATCAATTCATCAAAAATATGTTTTATACAAGTTACTATGTTAGGAATACTTAGAATGTAATTTTTTGACACAAATTTGACTTCTGAAAGCCTTGTTACTCCAAAAAAATGTTAATTCTAAAAGACATTTGATTAATTATTTAAATGTCTAAGTTGGGGTTTACAAAAAATATATGTAGCTAGCTAGTATTTACTTAGCTAAAAACGTGACAGCAAGCTATCCTTCCTGGTATTCTGCTTTTATTCATCTTTTCCCAAGCTTTCTTCATATTCTGCCTTTTCTACATTTTAATATTTTACTTTATTCATACAAAAGATTATATGTAAATATGAATAATTTATGAATCATGTTTTCAGAGGAGTACCTGTGAACCCATCCCCTCCTTAAGAATTAGAAAAATACCAATACCTTTTTATTCTTTACTTATTCATATCCTGTCTCTTCCCCAGAGATGACCTCTCTGCTGAAGTTTTCATTAATCAGTCTAAAAAATAATTTTACCATGTAGCCATGTGAATTGAAATATTATTTACGTCCTTGTTTTTGAACTTTATAAAAATAATTTCATAATGTATGTATCTAGTCTTTTTCTACTTGATACAGTTTCTAAGATAATACATACTAATGTCTGGTGATAGGTAATTCTTTTCATTGCAGTGTAATATGAACTTTGAGAATGTGTCAAAATTTGTCTTCTCTTTTGTAAGTGGACATTTGGTTCCCTTGATTTTTTAATGTTATTTTTTAATGTGAAACATGCTTCCCTGAACATTCTAGTACTCCTGATGCACAAAGATATTTTCGAGGTTGTATATATTTTGTGTATATCTTGGGATGGAATACCAAATGATCAACTTTTCAAGAGAGTATCAAGTTACTTTCTGGTATACAATTTTATCTTCCCATTAGCACTTTATACATATTCCCATTGATCCACATCTTGGTTTTGTTAGTTGTCTTAATTTTTGTTAAAAATAGATATAATATTGTTATCTTAATTTGAGGCTACTTGACTATTGCTAGAATTGATCACTTTTTATACGTTTATTGACCATTTGTGGTTCCCCCTCTGTGAAATGTTTGTTCATTCTTTTGCTCATTTTTCTTTTGGGTTATGTACTTTTTCTTAACATATTTCAGTTTTCATTTAAGGACTTTCTTACTGATTTTTTCCCCTCATTACTTTCTAAACAGAGAATATATCTAATCTTATATTATATAAGGATTCTCTTGGTAATGGCAGAGTAGCTTAGATCAGATCAACATTCCAGTGATAACAATTATATACATACCCACACAATATACATATAATCTTATACACACATACAGGTGCATACACACACGTGTGTGTGTGTGAGTATATTTTTACATATGTATAAAACAACTCTCTCAAGCTGCTGGAGGACAGACAAAGGTAGGCAGAAACTGAAGAAGCATTGGTACTTGGAAACAGAGACTAGTGCTTGGTGAGTGTCCCATATTTAATGCTTGTCACAGTCTGCACTGTATTCAGGGTTACTGTAGCAAATGGAGAGTGAGGTTGAAAATCAGTATGTCCATGTTGGCTGTAGACCCTTGAACTAGAGGACATGGTAATCTATTTTAGGAGGAGAACTAACAGGTAAAATACAGTACCAAACTAAAAATAAAATCATGCTACTACTTACCAATATTCAAATGATGGGCTGTAGTAGAGTGGATTAATTTGTGATATTTCTAATTAGTTTCTCTATCAGTTGAGAACTTTCTGTAAACTCATATGAATATAGATTTTATCACTTTTTGAAAAGTGTTTGGATTTGAATTCAAAATATGAGCAAGTTTTTGTTCTAAATTGGTGCTGGCCATTGGATTTGGTGCCTTAATTTTGTATGGGATACATAGCAAGTCAGCTCTATGACTATCTTTAAAGTCAACAATTTCCCAGCTCAGGAGTCCTGGTTGATTCATATTCGTGTGATGACAGAGTCCATAACTGTAGAATGACTTACTGGGGCTTCTCTTCCATTTGCCTATGAAGGTATCCCTTTTGACCTACAATCATTTCCCAAATATTTGTTTAACTTCTACTTTATAATGAGAACCGTACTGGGGATATAGAAGCAAATAAAATAGGTAAAACCTGATATTTATGGTAGTTAGCATTTAATAAGGTGAGAAGGCTTGAAACACATAACTTTTACAAGTTACTAAACAAAGAGTTTCTTACAGTTGTGATAAATCCCATCAGTTGTCATTAGTAGTCATCCCAGATCAGTGGAAATAGAAGCGCATCCTAGAGTTAAAATCTATTCCTGTAATACTCTCACCCATATGTTGAATCTCTAACATTTAAGATTCTGATTCTGAGCTGGCAATTAAAAAGCAATAGTAGGGGCGCCTGGGTGGCTTAGTCGGTTAAGCGTCCGACTTTCACTTAGGTCATGATCTCGCGGTTCGTGGGCTCGAGCCCCGCGTCGAGCTCTGTGCTGACTGCCAGCTCAGAGCCTGGAGCCTGTTTCAGAGTCTGTGACTCCCTCTCTCTCTGACCCTCCCCTGCTCATGCTGTCTCTCTCTCTCTCCTAGAAACGAATAAAACATTAAAAAAAAAAAAAGCAATAGTAAAACTTCACTGACTTTTTTTAGTTTAGAGAAAAATGTAGAGTTTTTGTTGCTCTTTTTAAGATTTTATATTAAACAAAAGCATAAAGTAGAAATCAGCCTACGTTTCTATTTATGTGCAGGTCAGTAATGGTCCTAACACTCCCTTCTGGTGCATTTCTTCTGACTATTTCAGAACAAATAGCTTAACCACATCCCTTCTTGCAGGTGAGCATCATGAGGTCTCCAGAGCCCTCACACCTGTGTACTTGCATAAGCTTTTGAGAACTTTCCAGCTGAGTCTGAGCAATGAGAAATGGCCAGGGGGTGTACTTCCTGGTGGGAGGCGGATTGAGGTAAACAGAGCTATAAAACAGGATGGGCTTGTCCTGAATTTCTTCACTTCAGGTGGATTTCACTTCTAATTATAGCTTCCTTCTTTCTTGAGACTCAGCTCGTAGACAGTTTGACATGGGGAGGTCAGAAGTGTTGGGAGGTTCAGGCTGTTTTTTTTCCAGGCAGTTGTGGAGTTTTGTGTTTCCACCTCCTGGAATCCTGAACGCTCATGGATCTGTAAGTTCTCAGTGAAGATATTGGCTCACTGGATCAAAGACAGCCATTGAGTGGTAGGGGGCACTCTGTATTCTCTTCAGTAATCAGCAAGCCAACCAATATGGGTTGAATTGTGTTCCCCAAAAAGATATGTTGCAGTCCCAATCTCTGGAACCTATGAATATGTCTTTATTTGGAAATAGGACTTTTACAGGTATAGTCAAGTTGAGATGAAGTCATACTGGATTAGTGTGGGCCCTCATCTAATGGCTGGTATCCATATAGGAAGAGGGACATTTGGACACAGAACCAAACAGGAGAGAAGGACACATAAAGGCAGAGACAAAGATTGGAGTGACATATCTACAAGCCAAAGAACAGCAAGGATTGCCAGCAATCACCAGAAGTTAGAGGAGCCTAGGAAGGATTCTTTCCCCAAAGCCTTCAAAAAGAGCATGGTTCAGCCAATACTTTAATTTTGTATTTCTAGCTTCCAGAACTTTGAGAGAATAAACTTCCATTGTGTTAACTCACCTAGTTTGTTACAGCAGTCCTAGGAAACTAATATACCAAGCAGTAGAAAAAGATTCATCCAACTCTTTTGTTTTTAAAGTTTATTTTGAGAGAGAGAGAGTGAGCAAGAGAGAGAGCGAGCGAGCAAGTGCAAGCGAACACATGTGCAAGCAGGGGAGGGGCAGAGAGAGAGAGTGAGAGAGAGAATCCCAAGCAGGCTCCATGCTGTGATCTGGGCTCGAGCTCATGAACCCTGGGATCATGACCTGAGCCAAAATCAAGAGTTGGATGCTCAACTGACTGAGCCACCCAGGCACCCCGAATCATCTGACTCTTAAGATGAAGACAGGAAACCTTTCTGTTTCCTGATGAGTAAACAGAAAGATCTAAGCAGGAGCTCTCTCCCAGTGTCTAGAGCAGGTAGTATTTTACTCTTCTACTACAATCTGTGCAAGCACTCCAAAACAAATCAGGCATCTCTCGTGGGACGTGGGCAGGCAGGCTCCAGAGGTTTTGTCCAGCCTGTTCTGAGTGTATCCAAAGGTCTCCCGAGGTGAAGTCTCCTCCAGGAGTTACAGGGTCCAGGTTGTCACACAGCCTTCTCCCATTTGAGGCATGTGCTCCAGCCTGCCAAGGACTAGGACATAGTGCCTGACTTCAGAGGGCCTCCTATGCACCTCCAGCTCCTCTAGCTTGTCCTCTGCAGCCAGACCATTATCTCCTAGAATGTAAATTACTGAGTAGGAAGGAAAAAAGTATTTTGGAGTAATACAGTGTTGTGCTTTTACACACACAACACACACACACACACACACATCCATGTATGTAGACATGTATATGTATATTTTACTCCCTGTTCAAATGCTTTTACTGACTTGGTGAATAAAATCTAAAATAAACTCTTAGCCTGGCTTTTAAGCTTAGCCGCTACATTGCCTGAGGACTCCCTTTACGTAATCTGTAATCTAGCTGAGCTCTGGTACTGAACCACCTCCCATCTTTCAAAACCCAGATCAAATATTAACTCCCATGAGAAGATAATCTTTCCTCATTTCCACAACCTATTTTGAGTGACCATAATACGTTGTTTTTACCATTCTGATCACGTTACTCATTGTATTGTATGTTTTTGTACATTTGTCTGGCCCCTTTTGCCTGGCAGGAAGAAAGCTTGTTACTCTCAAAAGTGAAATTAATAGCACAATACACTGTAAAAAGCGAAAGCACAGTGATTCTGGGATGTTTTCATATTTAGGAGAGTCTTCATTGGTCACTTGATTGGCTACTGCAGCTGTCATTGCTGCAGTAGCTAACCCTTCCTGAGGGCTTATTCTGTGCCAAGCAGTGAGCTAAGCATGCTACATAAATTATTTTAGGTTTTTTCCACAAATGCATGCCAATTTCCTTATTTATCTTTGTGTCCAGTGTAGCTCATGGCATGGTTGTAAATACTCAATAAGTATTTGCTGAAAGGTGTAACTAGAAGGAAAATGCATGTAGAACATGAGACTTCTGAGCCTTTCCTCTTGATCGCAAGTGATATATCATCTTTATGAATATTATGGCTGAGTTGATACATTTGGGAAACTACTCTAACATAAATCTCTATCATGGATTATATTCTAAACTAAAGGGAATTATGAATGATGCTGTGATAATGAAGAAAAATTCTGAATCACGATCCTAAAGTGTTTCTGATTATATATATCTATGGCGGATACAGATGTAAAATAAATGCTGGGTTATTATAAACCATGGTCCTTAGGATACTTGCAGAAAAACATACTGAAAGCCATATTCAAAATGCAGAGTATGAACTGGTTTATATGTTTAATCCTACCATTTCCTGTATGACTTTTTGGAGAACTAACATATGCAACTCTAAATTACAGCTATGAAGTTTTCTTGTAATAATTGAAATTGTATGCGTAAACATTGGCATAAGGAACTAAGCATGTGTGCTATTTTAATAGCCTTTCTCTTTTATCACACCCCAGCATTATGAACATGGCCACTGGTGACTGTATAGAGCTTAACCCAACTCACAAGAGACCCTAAAAACCAAGCTGCCTTGTGAACTTGGCGTTAAATTGAGACGACTTTGAAAAACAGTTCTAATCTTCTGTTGTTGTTGTTTTTTCTTTCTTTCTTCGTATTTCTTTCCATAAGAAAACTGGGTCTGACATATTTTTAGGATTTGGCCCATGGAATTGAACTTGGTGGTTTTCATTTCACTGTTGCTGTTTTTCTTCTTTTAAGGTAAATAAATAAATAAATAAATAAGCATAGGAGCCTTGGCTGTCGTGACTAGAAAAGCACTGAAGCTTTCTTCCTTTAATTATACACTTAAGGGGATGGTCGTATCGACATGTGCTTTTTGTTTCCTGGAAACTGCAGATTTTTAGTTCCCCTAAATCCTTCTAACCTTTCTCTTTAAATAACTCAGTGACTTCTAATGGCCCTTAAAAGAATGACATCATCAAAATACCTAAAATTAATCTATCTGAATATTAGTGCCCATTTTGTTTGTGGGTGTTTTTTTACCATCATGAATTCTATTTTTTCCCACTGGTATTATTCTTCATCCTGTCCTTTGTCGATCTCATAAAGCCTTCTCTCTTTAGCTGTAGAAGATCCTTTGTCACTCCAAAATCTTAGTGCAAACTAGGGGGACATCACTGAACATGGAAATTGTTTCATTAGAACAAGATGGCCCTCATCCACCTTTCCAGACTCTCCTGATCAATCCTCTTGTGAATTCTTTTTAGAGTGGGTGTTAGTGGAAATAAATAAAACACAATTTATGATCAAGTGCTTCTATTACTTGAGTTACTGAATGTTACATGTGTAGCCATCAGGTTGTTTTCAAGTCCTGCAAGGTTTGAATGTTCCTATATGTTCCATTGCCTTAGGCAGATAGAGGATTTCAGTGCTGGAAATCAGGATTACAAATATAAGGAAAACATGATAGGCAATTAAAATGTTTAATCATCAAAAGTCTAGAAATGATTGCAGATTGACCATTTCAGTAGATGGAGGGAGTATAAACTGAGTGCCCCCAAATTGCTACCATCACTTTTGTTCCAGAGTTTGTTTTAGAGTTTTGTAGCACCCACTGAACTTTTCCCCTGACTGTCTTAACACATCTTTTTCGTATTTGAGAGTCTGGCCAGGATTGGAAACAAAGGTGTGAAAGAATTACAAGAGTGGCTGTTTCTGCAGTACTTTTGGCCAGAAGTAAAATAAGCAGGAAATTCTAAAATGTCTTGAGAAAATTTGTCCTCCAGAAAATTCTAGCTTGAATTTTTTTTCCCTAAATATGAGAACCAGACATTTAGGTTAATATGCAAATGAGAATGGGACTTACTTAGATAGCCACAGTAATTGATTGTAACTAATATAATATCTATACAGTAAATGTCTTAATGTGTATATGATACTTTGTAAGGTTTTCAGTATTCTGTTGTATGCATTTTCCTTCTTTGGTGGCTACACACACCTTATCAGGCACAAGAATTTCATGGTATTACTTCCATTTTACGAATTAGAAAACTAAAACACAATGTTCATAGCAAAGTTTATTTTATTGATTTGTCTAAGCAGTACCTTTTACCTCTTAGGCACTCATAAATACTTTTAAATTTCTCAATCAGGGTTATTCTGAAACACAGAAGTGCTTAGACGTGTTCCTAGTACCATCTATGAGTACAAATGCAACTCCTTACTTTATTGATAATCTGAAAAAAAAAAGATATATTAAATGCTTATCTGTGCATGTTGCTGTGCTCAGTCTGTGCTTTCTAGAATCAAAATATTTAACAAGTTGTTCAGTTATTTCTGACTTTATAAGATTATAATTTAATGTTGATTTGAAAGTATAGAAGCAATTAGACAAATCCCAGTTCCTTGAAAAGTGATTAGTTTATGATTAATATGAAGAAAGATTTGGATTCCAACATTTATAGGACTGTTGTGGATGCCTATGAGCTGTATCAACTAAGAGTAAACAAAAATGAATACATTATTATTCAGAGTTTAACCAAATAGGATTCAGTAGCTTGAAACATGGAGCATAGAACATATAAGTACAAAGGATATAGAACATGCAAGTATAGAGGATGTAGAACATACAGGTATAGAGGATACAGAACATATGGGTGCAGAGGATCTAGAACATATAAGTATAAAGGATGTAGTATATGTAACTACAGAGAATGTAGTTCAAGGACACATAACTTAAGAAGTGATGTTTCTACTCTTCACCACAGCAACATACAAAGGTTATGTTACATATATATATTTTATTTAAGGCTTTATAAGGAAGTTATTAAATGCAATATAGTAAGCCTATATAGAGAGAAATATGATCACAATATTCAGTGTTTATGATCTGTATGTGAAAATTTTCAGAGAAATAGATTTCAACTTAAAAGCAGGAAGAATCTTCCAATGAAAATAATTGTTGGGGGGCCCCTGGGTGGGCTCAGTCGGTTAAGTGGCTGACTTTGGCTCAGGTCATGATCTCATGGCCCGTGAGTTCGAGCCCCGTGTCGAACTCTGTGCTGACAGCTCAGGGCCTGTAGCCTGCTTCAGATTCTGTGTCTCCCTCTCTCTCTGCCCCTCCCCAGCTCATGCTCTGTCTCTCTGTCTCAAAAATAAATAAACATTAAAAATTAAAAAAAAAGAAAATAATTGTTGGAAGCTTGGTTGGGCTGCCTCAGGAGGTTGTAAATTTTCTTTAAATGGAAATGATGTTGGTGTTGTAGTGGGAATTCTAGCATTGGGTTTGACTAGATTGTTTTGAAAGTCTCCATGATTCAAAATCTTACATTTGGAAACTTCAAACATTGTCTAATTCTACTTCTTTGCTTTTCAGAGGAGGAGACTGAGCCCCAAGGAAAGAAATAGCTAATATGTTTTAGGGGGTTTGTTTGACAGGGGTCTATCCTTTGACTTTATTTAGAACCTAGTAAAATGTAACTGTATTCTCCATGAACTGCCTGCCTACCTAGTGTTTGGAAAACTAGACACCTACTGAATGCAAGAAGTCTTTTATCTCAGGTTAATAATCTGACAGATATAGTTCAGAAAGAATAGGTTTTGTACATGAATAATTGAGGGTAATACTTTTAAACTTTGATTTATTTTTTTAAATTCATGGAATTTTTTAGCCATCAGGATGGGTCTCATAGGCTTTATCATGTAAGGATCTTCTAAAAGGAGTAAGGGAAAAGTCAGGATTAGTTTGCAAATGAGAGGTAAGTACTGAGAGTTCTAAATTCACTTCCCTTTGTTATCAGCTCTTCCTTGTAGGATATGAGGTAAGATAAGTAAGGCAGATATCAGTTCTAACAGCCATTCTAGTCTTCAAAGACTAAGTATTCCCATGAGGACTGATAATTAGCCATTGCTCTGAACCTTCTGAATGCCATTTCCCCCCCCCCCCCCAAACCTCCCATGACTTTGGATGGTCTCTCCCTGTACAGACACACATGCTTCCCGACATTACAGTAGCTGAAAGGTTAACATGTTATCTTACTTAGTTGATTGGACACTGACAATTAATTTCTAGCTAAAATGATGTGCTTTTGTTCAACAAACTTATTTCAGATCACTGAAGGCAACCTCCGGAATTCTTCCTTCATTGAGTCAGGTTATTTTATAGTGACCATAAAATAGATATAAAATAATTTCACCTCTGCCATACAGTTTAGGGAAATTATGAAAGCCTTTGTTATGTCTTCAAAATATCTCACTGCATTTAAAAGTATTTTCAGAGCATTCTTTAGGTTAGCTCATAATTAGATTATTCAGATCATGGAGGAGTTCTTTTTTTTTAAATTTTTAATGTTTTATTTATTTTTGAGAGAGAGGGAGATGGAGTACTAGCAGTGGAGGGTCAGAGAGAGAGGGAGACACAGAATCTGAAGTAGGTTCCAGGTTCTGAGCTGTCAGCACAGAGTCTGACATAGGGCTCGAACTTGTGAACCTTGAGATCATGACCCAAGTCAAAGTCGGATGCTCATCCAACTGAGCCACCTGGGTGCCTAAGAGTTCTTTTTTTTTTTAATTTTCTGGTTGGTTGAAAGGATTTGATGAAATTAAAGAATTTTTTTCTTTAGAACATTGGATCTTACATACATGAGGCACTGAAATAATAAGACAGCTACCATTTCTGGAGTGCTTACTGTGTGCCAAGCATTGCTATGTCCTTTACACATATCATCTCACTTAACTCTTATCATAATAACCTTATGAGATATATCCTTTATCATTCCCATTTCACAGCTGAAGAGACTAGAGGCTCAGAGCTGTGAAATGAGTTATATAACATCATCAACTCATAAGCCATAGAACTACAGATGTAAACTTTGATGTATGTAGTGCCATTGGAAGGTGTAAGAAATCGGAGGCTGAGTTCCATTTCAGTCTTTCAGGAACACCTGAACCTGGGTTCCTTAACAGGACTGTTCTCAGGATCCTCAGCCTGTAAACTCAGCCTTGGTCCAAGCCTTGGTCTCAGGTCAGCAGTCATTGAGCTAGGTGATATCTGTCTAGAAACTGTAAGGCTGGCATGTTTAGGACCCACAGAACTGGATGATACTTGTATTGGTGTGGAAAGGGGGGAACATCTACAACTCAGAATTTCTATCTGGTTATTTTCTTCATTTGTTAATAGCTGGTCCTACCTCATCTTCATTATCCCTTCAACTTTCACTCTTTCATCATTCCATTTCTGTCTCATCTACCTTCACCTACATCCAAGATCTCTCTTTATTGCCATGGGTATATATGTAACAATATTTAAAACACCATTTGACTTATGGAGGGATTGGAGGCTCCATATATTCTCCTTTTCTTTCCTCACAGGATTATTTCAGTGCTTTGGACATAATAGACACTCGAAAAAAATATGTGTGGGTGGATTTATTCTTTAGTTTTAAGAGGAAATATGTCATGGTGTGGTAGTGATATTTAGAGAAGTCTTTGGAAGGTTTTTCTGTTCAATGAAGAAAGAATGAAAAATGCTCATTAGATTTATAACCTATACTTCTTAGATGCATTGGGAGTAAAAGGGGGACAATTAAGCTTAAATTTGATTTAAAGAATGAACAAAGTGAAGCTTTTATTCACAAAACAACTGCATTCCAAATCATTTCAACTTATATTAAAGAACTTGTTCCTTAGTTCTGGGAAGCCTTAATCTGCCATGCTGTGGTAGTCATTGAGTAAAACAGATGAAAGGGAGCTTTTCTTGATGCTGTACAATATGTATATTTCACATGTACTCCTGCTAGATACATGCAGGCTGTCAAAGGATATGCCTTTTATAGGACTATGTGCCAGTTACCCCTGGAGAACACCATTTTTCATAGTATTTTAACCTGAGATAAGTAACAGTGATTACTGTAATAAACTCCCAAATCTCAATGGCTTTACACCTGATGTAGAGTGGATCAGTGAGCAGCCTATTTTGTGGTCATTCAGCAATCCAGTTTTCCTCCATCATCTTAGGACCTCTGAGTCTTTTAATGGCTTCCCCACATCAAGCCAGGAAATGAGGTAAAAGGGGATCACATGCCTCAGCCTGAGCTATAGGATAGAATCATGCAAGAGGACCCAGTCATGCAGCCATGGCGCTAAGTACCAGGGGAATGAGAATGGTAATGTCATCTAGCTGTGTGCTCAGGAAGTAGAAGAATTCTGGCTAATGTAGAGCAGTAGTAGCCACAAGGTGGTCTGTGAGTCTCCAGCCAAACAGTCTGTGTTTCAAAAGCAGTTAGCTCTAATGGTGCTTTACTTTCAGTGTTGGGACTTCAGAATTAGACCAAGAGAAGTAGCTTATTAAATAATTATTTGCTTTGAGTTTACTTTCTTCCACCTTTGTTTTAAATGAATTTTCCTTCAAATTTTGAACATTGAATCAAACAAGTCTAGAGATAAAATGAACTCTCACCAAGGAAACATGCCATGAGGGTTTTGCTAATAAGTTCACAGAATGGAAGAATGCTGGGGCCAAAAATCAGATAAAAACTCAAGTTATACACATTGAAAATTAAGAAAATGGCATTGTTATTGAGTTTGTTTATATAGTATCTCTTAGACTTGGTTTTAAAGAAGGTAGAAAGCTTATTGTTACTTTCTTCTATAAAGATCTTTTTTTAGGGAATAGACTGTTAAGAAAAAAAGATGGTCTAAGCAGCCTACCAAATGGGAGAAGATATTTGCAAACCATATCTATGATAAGGAGTTAATATTCAAAATATATAAAGCACTCATACAACTCAAGTGCAAAAACCCTAAAAACTAAAAACCAAAGAATCAGTTAGAAAGGGGGTAGAGGGATCTGAATATTTTTCCAGAGATAGTAAATGCTGGTCGATTCTGTATATATTTAGAAACTAGAGCCAACATGGCTTTCTGATGGATTCAACATGGGGGTAGGGAGCATGCAGGAAGACTGCAGGATTTATTAGCCTGGGCCACTGGGTGGATGGAGTAGCCATTTACTGAGATGGAAAAGACTAGGGGTAGGGTGGAAGCAGCTCAGTTTATACCAGTTACATTTGTGATACCTGTTAGATACCCCATTGAAGGTGTCAAGTATGCAACTGGATATTTAAGTCTGGAGGTCCAAGGACAAGTCAGGAAATATAAATCTGGGAGAACTTAGCAAATAGAAGACATTAAAGCCATGGATCTGGATGAGATTACCTAGAGAGTAAGTAAACACAGAGCGGAGTACCAAGAACTGACTGACTCTTGGGGGAATTGCTTATTGGGTGAGGTGATGGAACCAGGAAAGGAGATTGAGAGGAAGTGGACAGTTAGGCAGGAGGAAAACCAGAAGAGTAGCCCTGACTTAGATGTCAAGTAAGAAAAGTGCTTCCAGGAGGAGATAGTGACTGAGTTTGTTAAATGTTGAAAACTGACCGATGAAATTAGGATCAAAGAATGACTATTAGATTTAGTAGTGTGGAGGTTCTCAGTGCCCTTGACTAAAGCAGCATTTTGGAGTGGTGCAAGGGAGGGGTGCTCTTTGAAGTGAGATCAAGAGAATGCAAAGTATGGAATGGAGGCAGTAAGAAGAAACAACACTTGGGAGAGTTTTGGGACAGAGGGGAGAGAAATAAGGTAGTCCCTAGAGAGGAAAGACGTATTAATATAAAGTTTTGAAGGATGAGAGGACTAGCATGTTTGTTTTTGAATAATAGTGAGTAGAATGGGAGAAAATGGTCAGTGAAGGAGTGAGAAGGGAGGTTTGGCCAAGAGGGGTTGAGAGCGGGGAACAAATGGAAGGGTTGGCATCATCCAGGGTCAGAGAGAACCCACAGACTGATGGCAGAGAATATAGGAGGGATGGAGGTTTAGGAAGGAAAATGGAGAAGGTATGAAAGAGCTCTTTAGGAGAGAGAATAGGAGAATCTACATTTTAAGAAAATATGATGGCTTGACTCCACTCTGGTCCAAAGATTGTTGGAGTCAGAAATCTTGAGAATAAGATGAAAATAAAGGGTGGTGAATAACTGTCTTATAACTGAATGACAGTTAGTCTGTTTCCAACTGAGTTGGGAGGCAAAAGGGTATTGAGTATTTCCCTGAGATTTAAAAGTATCATGAGACATTTTTGGGAACTGTAGGCTTGTGCATTTAGTAGAGCCATGTATGCTTATCCGGGAAGGCCAGATTAACATTGACATAGACTTCCGCACAGTATGTGGCAAGACTAAATGAATGATCTTGGCCAGTAGATTTTGCACTTAAAATATGAGCCAGTGAAGGGGGTGGGACAAGTTGGATAAAATACAGCCTCCAGGGAGTGCTGGAGCAAGAGCCCTGTGCATTATGCCTTCCAGACCCGAAACAGGAAGTCAGGCTTCAATAGCTTTGACTTAACAAAATTAATACCCTCCAAAGAAAATTCACCTGTTGCCAAATCTAATGCCAGGCTTTGGATGCTCACGGTTCCTTCAAGTCTCTTGTTTGTTTTCATTTCTTTCTCTTTCCTTGTTCTTTTTCTTTTCCTTCTTGCCAGAGTTTTCTGACCTTTTAGGCATGAATGCTAAAGGGCTTGCAATCTATCTTCTTGATGAGTTGTGTAATCAGAAGGCCATAATGAGAAGGGAGGCGTGGTTAACACTTCGGTTTAAAATGCATTTCTCCTGGCTGTGGATTTCCCTAAATTTTTTGTGTACATATAAACACACTGTTTGTGTCTTGCAGTTTGGCCACTTATTTTGAAATCCAACTCTTCAGAACATTCCTTTTTAGTTAGATAATGCTGACAAACCACAGTTCTGTCAGCAGTAGTTCTGTTGACCTCAGTGCCAAGGACTTCTTATTTTTGTTCCATATACCTTCATTTTTAGAATCAGATACCCGAAAGCTGCTACACTTGATCTATCACACAGTCAGATGTCAGTATTTAGCACACGCTTTTGCCACTAATGGTTTTTACACTTGCGTTGTTTCCTAAAGTCTTCTTTTAAACCTTGTGAATTAAAGTTTCCATTCAGTATCACCAATAAAGAAGAAAGAAGGATAGACGTAATTTTCTTATAAAGAGGGTAGAAAAATATTCACTACCATACATTGATTTGGGTGTTGACTGGTGTTAGGAGGAAAAGGATTTAAAGATCACTCTTAAAATTTGGCTGAAGAAAATGTGAAGGGATTTTGATACAGGAGTGTTGAGATATATTCTGTTTAATTCTTATTAGATACATTTTAAGATGAGCCATTTTCTTTTTTTTTCATATTGCTTTGAGTTTTGACTGAGCTCAAAAATGGAAAAATGAAGACCTTATTACTGCTTTTGATGGAGAATGGCTTTTTCTAATCATGAATATTTTACATGTTTCTTGTAAAACATTCTGTAAATAGCGAAATATATAAACTACAAAGTACAAAACCTCCCCATAATCCTATCTCCCAGAGATAACCAAATTCTGCAGTTGAATTTGTGTCCTTCTAATATGTATGTATATGTTTATCTTTAGTTCTTGAAACAAAATGAGCTCTAATATAATCATGTTAGCCTCAGTGTTTATTTTGTTAGCAAATTATGAACCTATTTCCATATGTATTTTCCTGGTTTATTTTATTGTATGAGTAAGGTAATATTTATTTATCTCATTTTGGGGGATTATTTACATTTCTGATTTTTACTATTACAAGGAATGCTGTTGTTCACACCTTCTTACAGTGGGACAACATCACCTTTCTATTGGTTTATTGGAATTAATACATATATATACCCATACATTTAAAGTGTATAGAGAAATACAAGCAATATAAGTACTTTAGAAACTTATTATTTTATTTTATTTATTACTAGTGAATATGTCCATATGACAAACTTTTAGAAATGAAATTATTCAGTTGATAAATATTAACAAATTACCCTTATAAAAGGTTCTACGAAGGCATACACCCATAATCAAGTGAATAAAGGATTTTTGTTTCCCCAAACTCCTTAAATTAAACTTCAATAGAAACATAAAATACATATACAAAAATACATGCATATCGTATTGATTCAATCCAAGTGAATTCATTTGTGTAACCAACATCCAGATCGAGACAGAAGCCTTCCTTGAGTCCTCACCCAGCCATTATTTGCTCTTCATGCTCCAAGGGTAAGCACCTCCAGCTCCCATCACTGTGTACTAGGGTTCTACACTTATATCTAGCTTCTTCCACCCAATATTATGTTTATATCAGGTGATCATCTGTGTTATGGTAGAGGTCAGTATTTCATTCATCTCTGTGGTATGCTATTCTAGGAATATATTATAAACTACCCAATGTGTTGCTGATGGACATTTTATGTGTTTGTTACAAATAACATTTTGATTCTTTCATGTACCTTTGATGTATGTGTCTGTCTGTGTATGTGTACACACATGCGTACATGCATATATTTAATTTATATATTGTATGTGTATATATATATAATATATGCATAATATACTATGTATACACACACATTTATATTGGACATTTACCTCAGAGAAGAATTGCTAGTTCATAGTGTAGGTGTGCATTTAACCTTAAAAGTTTCCAAACTGTGCCAATTTATCACAGTGACAATAGTGTAAGCTACTACCAGTTATACATCCTGACCAATCTTGGTATTATTTATTTATTTATTTATTTTTTAATTTACTTTTTATTTATTATTATTTCAATTTATCACAGTGACAATAGTGTAAGCTACTACCAGTTGTACATCCTGACCAATCTTGGTATTATTTATTTATTTATTTATTTATTTTTTAATTTACTTTTTATTTATTTATTATTTTTTTTTTTTACAAATAGTTTATTGTCAAATTAGTTTCCACGTAACACCCAGTGCTCATCCCCACAAGTGTCCTCCTCTATGCCCATCCCCCCCTCCCCCCCACATCCATCAGTCCTCAGTTTTTGTCAGCATTCAAGAGTCTCTCATGGTTTGCCTCTCTCCCTTTCCCCCACCATTTCCGCCCTTCTTCTCCCCCTTGTTCCTCCGTCAAGTTCCTCCTAATCCTCCTATACGTGCAAACATATGATATTTGTCCTTCTCTGCCTGACTTATTTCGCTCAGCATAACACCCTCAAGGTCCATCCATGTTGCTACACATGGCCAGATTTCATTGTTTCTCATTGCCATGTAGTATTCCATGGTATAGATAAACCACATCTTCTTGATCCATTCATCTGTGGATGGACACTTAGGCTCTTTCCATGTTTTAGCTATTGTGGAGAGTGCTGCTATGAACATTGGGGTACATGTGCTCCTATGCCTCAGCATTTCTGTATCCCTTGGGTAAATTCCTAGCAGTGCTGTTGCTGGGTCATAGGGGAGTTCTATTTTTAAAATTTCAATCATTCTGTTGGGTGTGCAGTGGTATACAATTCTGGTTTCAGTTGTACTTTCTCAACTAACGGTAGCATCTTTTTATATGATTATCAGTGATTTGGAGGTCTTCTTTTGTGAAGTATCTTTTCAGGTCTTGTGTCCATTTAAAAAAATGGCTTGTCTTTTTCTTATTTATTTTAGTAGGAGTTTTTTTTTTTTTTTTCTGGGTGTGTGTCCTTGATATTTACAATATCCCATATTAGATACTTTTATGTCTAATTTTAACTAGAGATGTTTTTCCCTTAATCATGTCTTTAAATCAACAAGTTCTTAATTTTAATGAAGTTTGTTTTCTCAGTCTTTCCATTTATAATTAGTGCTGTGTCTTGCTTAAGAAATCTTGGCCTATTCAAGACCATATGGGCATTCTGTTTTTGCTAGGAGCTTTATTGTCTCACCATTCTTTGTCAGATCCATAATTCATTGTAAATTGATTTTATATGGTATAATAAACCAATCAATACTCATATTTCCCCCATATGGGTAGCCAGATGACTGCATCATTTAAAAGCACTATGGTGACATCTTTGTTGAAAATCAGATGACTCTATAGATATCTTTTTTGGGGGCTATCCTGTTTTATTGGTTGATTTATCTGTATTTTTTTAAAAAATGTAATGCTTATTTCTGAGAGAGACAGAGCACAAGCAGGGGAGGGCAGAGACAGAGGGAGACACAGAATCCAAAGAAGGCTTCAAGCTCTGAGCTGTCAGCTCAGAGCCCAAGGTGGGGCTTGAATTCACAAACCATGAGACCATGACCTGAGCAGAGGTCAGACTCTCAACCGACTGAGCCGCAGGCACCCCTCTATCTTTTTTGTCAAAACCACATGCTTGATAACAAGCCCTCATATCTGGTAGTGCAAACTTTCTTGGATTTCGAGTGTGATTGCATTGAATCTATAATACAGTACTAACTTTGGGAGAATTTACAAAATGTACAGTCATATAGATTGAGTTCATTAATCCATGCCATGGTGTAACTCTCCATTTCTTTAGACTTTTCAGTGGTAAAGCTAGTAGAGGTCTTGGATATATTTAATTATATTTATTCTTAGATAACTGATTTTTTTATATTAATAAAATATTTATATTTTTTATATTAAATATATTTTTAAATTTCAGCATTATTGAGGTACAATTGGTGAATAAAATTATAAGATACTTAAAGTGTACATTGTGATGATTTCATATATGTATTCATTGTGAAAGAATTTCCTCCATCTAGTTAATTAACATATCCATCACCTCATAGATTTCTTATTCCTTGGGGAGAACATAGAAGTTCTACTTTCTTAGCAAATATATATATATACACACACACACATATATAAATGTTTACTGCTAGTATATAACAAGAATTTATTTTTTTACTATAGTCAGTAGACATAATAGTATGATATAATATCATTATTTTGAAATTTTTGAGATTTGCCTTATGGCTGAGAATATGGTAAATTTTGGAGAATGTCTTATTTGCCGTTGAAAAGAATATATATCTTGTTAGGTGGATTGTTCTGTTGACATTCCAAATTGCTAATTCTGTGTTATAATCTATATCTTTATTTTCTGTGTTACAGTCTATCTCTATATCTTTATTTTGTCAATTTTTTATTGGCTATGAAAGAGGCACTTAAAATCTGTATCTGTTATTGTGTATTTATCTATTTCTCCTTTTATTTTTGTTAAGTTTTTGCTTTATGTATTTTGAGCCTATGCTACCAGATACATACATACATACATACATATATATGTACGTATATATATATATATATATATATATGATTTTAACATTTTTGTCTTTGTCTAATATTGATACAAATATACCAACTTTCATTGCTTAACTATTTAATGCTTTATCTTTCTCATCTCTTTACTTCATCCTTTATCTGTTCTTTATTTAAGACTTGTCTTTAAACACTGTGTAACTGTTTTGACACTCTTATGCATTGGAATATTATTTTATTTACACTTAAGTAAAATGACCACTATTTGGGTTTAAATCTATTAACATTTTTTCCCTTTTTATTGGTTAGCTCTTTGGTTTTCTCCTCTTCTATCACTTTTTTTAGATTAAATGTTTTATTTTATTTATTTTACTTCTTTTATCATGTTATTTATGCCTTCTTTTATTATTCTTTTTGAGGTTACCCTAGAGCTTCATTTATCATAATGTTGTTAGAGCTGTTTTACCACCCTATGAAAACTATAAGGATCTTAAAATATTTTCATTTCATTTATCATCTTCCTACTTCTCCGATTTTCCCTTTTTTCTGGAGCTTTAGATCCTCAAATTCTGTTTTCCCTGGTAGCTCTGAACTCTCATTCTTGTCTCATCACCTCTTGAGCATAACTTCTTGCTTAGCCTCGGATCCCTGCACCAAATATTGGCCAATTTGACTGCCCTTTGATACCTTCTAGCTGTTTTCAGATACAGTTTATCAATCTTATCTAGATTATCTTGGTACAGGTATTAGTCTGATACAGAGTGCTCCATCATAGTCAGAAATGGAAGATGTATCCTTGTCATAGTGTGGATATTAGCAGCCTTTTAATTATTTGCTAATTTGATGGCCAAAAAAATTAGCATATTGTCTTCATTTGCTATATGGTGGGCATCATCTTGGTTCACTGTGACTCCATCTTTTAAATCATATTGAATTGGTTCAGGTGTGGATACCTGATTAAATTTGCATCAGGGAGCGCCTTGCTTGGGGTTTTTGGGCTTTTGGGGCTTGAGAGAATTTGAAGTTCTGAGTATAAAACTCAGGGTCCACTTGACCTTTGTGCTTTCTACCAAAATATGTTTTGTGGTAAAGATAAATAAAATGAAAAATGGAGAGAAATTCAATGAAAAGACCCATATGGAAAGAGAGAGCGGGCTCTGTTGGATTTCTTGATTCAGTAATCACAGATGCATCTCTGTTTTTCATGTGGATTTTTTATTATGGTAAAATATCCATTACATAAAATTTACAGTTTTAACCATTTTTAACTGCACAGCTCAGGGACATTAAGCACATTCACATCGTTGTATAACCATCGCCACTGTCCATCTCCAGAATGTTTTTTTGTTTTTTTTTTTTTATCTCCTCAAACGGAAATTCCATACCTATTAGACAATAGTTTCTGTTCCTCCCTCCTCCCAGGACCTGGTAATTTCCATTTTACTTGCTGTCTGTATGAATTTGACTATTCTAGTTTCCTCATATAAGTGAAATCATACAGAATTTGTCCTTTTGTAACTGGCTTATTTCATTTGGCATAACGTCTTCAAAGTTCACCTATATTATGTATTTATCAGAATTTCCTTCCTTAGGGTGCCTGAATGGCTCAGTTGATTAAACATTTGACTTCAGGTCAGGTCATGATCTCGTGGTTCATGAGTGTAAGCCCCATGTCGGGCTCTGTGCTGACAGCTCAAGCCTGGAGCCTGTGTTTCCCTTTCTCTCTGCCCCTTGCCTGCTCACGCTCTTTCTCTCCCCCTCTCAAAAATAAATAAACTTTAAAAACAAAGAAATTCGTTCCTTTTTAAGGTTGAGTAGTATTTTACTGCATGTTATACCAAATTTTGTTTATCTGTTTACCTGTTGATAGACATGTGGTTTGCTTCCACCTTTTGACTGTTGTGAATAATGTTGCTGTGATTGTGGGTGTACTTGGATTGATTTTTACATTTTTTGTTTGCCTGATGCATTTTTTGTTTTGCTGAAGCAAATTAGACTTCCAGTGATACTTGTAACCCAAAAGGTCCCAACTAACAGGCATGGATCTCTTCCCAGACTCCCTATTCTATTCCTTTGATCTCCCAGCCTTTTTTTTTATGATCCAATACCACACTGTCTTAATTATGCTAACTTTATAGTATGTTTCTGAGGTCTGGTAAATGAGCTTTCCCTTATTACTCTTTTACAAAAATGTGTTGGCTACATTTTCAGCATTTTTCCCCCAGATGATCAATTGTCAAGTTCTAAAAAGAAAACAAATGGGGGTTTTGGTTGGTATTGCACTGCACTTTGTGTTAATTTGGGGAAGAATTAATATTAAAGCTTTTGAAAGTTATATATATAGCATATCCTTTTTTAAATGCATCAAATACTAGTCATACTGGCCCCCTTTCCAGTAGTCCAAGTCCTTTTCCAATTTTGATGTTGTCCATGAAAAGCTCTGTTTTCTCCTCTACTCAGTATTTTTTTAAAAGTTTATTTATTGGAGAGAGAGAGAGAGAGAAACTAAGGTGGTCTAAATTTCAGTTCAGTTTTGATACTAGCCAGGGTTAGTGCAGATCCCACAGATTAAGGCTTTTTCCCCAAAACACTGCCTCCCCCCACTTTAGACTCCAGTAGCAAATATGGGTTATCACTTGCACTTCTGACTGGCTATAAATTGCAATTCCAATGACCGACTGCTGCCTTAGGTGTGATAATTTGCTAAAATGGCTCACAGAACTCAGAGAACCATTTACTTAAGTTTACTGGCTCATTAAAAAGGAGGTAAGTGATAAAAGACGAACAGTCAGATGAAGAGATATATAGGGTGATGTCCAGGGGGGTCGTAAAATGTAGAAGCTGGTTTTCTCATTGAGCTGAGGTATGCCACCCTCCCAGCATGTGGATGTGTTCACCATCTAGAAGCTCTCTGAACCCTGTACTTTTGAGAATTTTGTGGAGGCTTCACCTTGAAGGCATGAATGTTCATTAACTCAAACTCTAGCATTCTCCCTTTCTGGAGGACAGGGTTTGGGGATGAAAGTACCAGGCTTCTAATCATGGTTTGGCCTTTCTGTGACCAGCCCTTATCATGCGGCTATCCAGGAGCCCACCAAGAATTGCCTCATTTAGAACAGAAGACAGTCATGTCATCCAGGAAATTCCAGGAGATTTAGGAGCTCTGTGTCGGGAACCAGAGACAGAGATCAATGTATATATTTTCTTTTATATCACAGTGTATAGCTTTCTCTATATTACTCACCTAATTTGTTTCTATTTTTATTTTCCTTTTAAAAAAAACTGATATATGGCATGTATTTTGCTTTATTGTCTCTATTTTGAGATCTGTGTCCATATGGTATATCCTCTTCATTCTTTTGATTTGCTATAGGACATTCCATTGTATACATATGTTTAACTTATCTAATAATTTTCCTGTTGGTAGACCTTTAGAGTATGACCATTTTTCAATATTATAGCAAAATTATCATGAAGCTCCTGAAACATACCTTTTTGTTCACATTTATGCAAGAAGCTGCCAATAAAGTAGATTGCTGTGTTTAAGGAAATGCATATTTGATTGTAAAACTATTATCAAACTATCCTTTAGAAAGTCAGTACCAATTTATATTCCAAAGGGGCAATAATACCCATATCCCTTCCTTCTTATAACCTCATGAGGATTATTATTAAAATTTCTGCCCATTTGGAGCAAAAGTCTTTTTTAAAGATTATTTATTTTTGAGAGAGAGACAGAGAGAGTGAACAGGGGAGGGGCAGAGAGAATGTTCAGCAGGCTGTACACTGTCAGCACAGAGCCCAATGCGGGGCTCCAGCCACAAACCATGAGATCATGACCTGAGCTGAAACCGAGTCAGATGATTATCAACTGAGCCACCCAGAAGCCCCAAAAGTTGTGTTTATTTTTATTTTAATGGTTACAGTATGGTTGGATAGATTTGCTTACTCATTTGGTCATTTTCATTTCCATGCCTGTAGAAACCCAATTTATAATCGTTGCCAGTTTTTCTGTTTTTGTCATTGATATAGCTATTTGTTTTTTTCATTGATTTGGCCTCGTTGATTTTTGCTATATATTTTAAGTATTAATATTTTGTCTGTAATGTATATGATTAAAATATTTCCCCTCATCTTGTTGTTGTTTTGTAACATTGCATATATCTCTTGCCATATAGGAGTTTTATGGCTGATATAGACAGATTAGTAATTTATTGCTTTTTTTTTCATTTATTGCTTTTTTAGTAATATATCTTGTGTAGGATGGCTTCCCTGCTCTAGGGTTATAAATATATTTTCCTTCATTTCCTACTATTAATTTTATACTTTTTAATCTGACATAAAATTCTTAGATATCCTAAACTTATTTTTTGTGCATATATTAAGGCTACTATACAACTAACTGCCCTTTTCCCCATTTGTATTACCATGTAGGCAAATTATCTGATCATATTTTTTACTCATTTTTTAAGTGGGCTGATGAAGGCTGTATTCTACATACCCCTCTCCCCCTCAAATGTTGGAATCACTAGCTCCATCCTTTCCTCCTTGAACTGAAATGTTGTCTTTATCATATGCTAAATTATGTTTTAGTCATGGCTCTGTTTGTTATACACTCTGTTCTGACCTACTTGATCACTTTTGTGTTAATATGATGTTATTTTATTTATTGTGGGTTTTAAGAATGATATTTTTTTTCTTTAAAAAATAATCTCTACTTTTCTGATGTATTAGAAACAACTTGTCATGTGTCGTCTACAGTCTTATTGGGAATGCATTGTATTTATAGATTAATTTGGAGATAATTTACATCTTTCTAACAGTGAGACCTTTTCTCTAAAAACATGTATCTCCACATAGGTCTTTTAGTATGTGATACATTCATGTTTTATAGTTCTTTTTTTAAATATAAGTTCTACCTATTCATGCTGAACTTATTTTTAGTCATTTAAATTATTTTTGCTAGTGTGAGTGGAAATTTTCCAGTTGTTCCAGTAACTTGTTATTTTCAGGATAAAATGAAAAATATTAACTGTTTAAAATATTTATCTTAAACATGAATAGCTTACTGAAATGAATTTTTATTTGAATCTCATGAATTTTCTTGATATATAATCATAACGTCTGCAAAAGTGACTTGTCTCTTGCTTTTCAATGTGTATATTCCTTTTATTGCTGTCATTTTGCATTACCCAGAGTCTCCTGAATAATGTTCAATGCCATGTTGATAATATACATCTGAATCTTTTTTCTGTCTTTAATGGTAATGCCTTTAATGATTTATTTTTAATGTGGTGTTTCCTGTTGGTAGCTGATATTTATATTTCACACATGTAAAATTTATACATGTTGTAACACAGACATGGTATATATGTGGTCTGAAGTAAAGAACTGAGCACAATGCATTGTACTGAGCACAACACTTTGTGGAAAGACCTCAGCTCTAAGAATAACCAGGTTGGAATCCTGTCTCCATCACTTATTAGAAGTGTGAGACATTGAGAGCAATACTTTATTCTACGAGTTTGTTTCCACATCTAAAATAGAAAGATCATAATACACATGAGAATAGCATTGTTATAAACAATAAAAGAGATAATATATGTCAGCAAGCTCACAAAATGCTTGATGTAGACTGGATTCAATAAATCTATATTCCCACCTAGTTTGCGGAAGACACAGACAACAGAAAAAGCCAACGTAAAAATAGCAGGATATCATTCATTGTATTTTTCTCATCCTTGCATTCTTAGCTGAGAGTCTGTGATCTACTAAAATAATGCATGGTTTGTATTTGTATATTTAATTTCACTAAAATGACATCTATGAAATCTTGTTGACGTCTATGGAATCTTTAAGGTTGGATCTACTTTATAACTAAAGATACAATAAATGAATGAGCCTATGAAGTTTGACATTTTCTTAATTTACAAATAAGTAAAAAAGGAACAACTTCTTTTAGACCCGTAAAGTTGATTAACTCTGTATATCCACTCAAAAAATCTCATTACACTAAACCTTTTTATTTAAGGTCCAGATGGCTTCATCCATTGAAAGTCATGTAGGAGTGTTCAAAACCAAGGTAAGGGACACTTTATTATGAAGAAAGTTTAATAGTGTTTTTAGGGTCAAATTACTGTCAAATTAATAAAGAATTAAAATAGAAACCAGTGAACCTATTATGAGTACTTTACACATGTTCGGGTTTTGATAACTCAGAAACCAGTTGCACCATGGGCAAGTTTATTTCTTCTACTTAACCCCAGAGCTAACAATCAATATGGTTTTGGTGGCCTTACATAGTTTTCCCAATTTGGACAGATCCCATTCTGTCATTTGTAATTTAGATGGCAGATATGTACACACATACCTCATTAGCTGTTGTTAGTTACAACATATTGTGATCCGCTGGCTTTTGGAGGAGATGCCCATTTCATGGAAGTCTCAGTTTCCATATAAAGCATGAAGCAGATGAAATAGGTTTTAACCCATCCAGGTAGGTTGTAAGTCCCTGTGAAGCACAGACCACATGCCTTGTCACCACATAAAATTCAGCCTAGAATTCAAAACACGGTATGTATTTCCATAGATACTTTAATGACAGTTAATGAAAATATTATTCGAGTAGTTTAAGGACCGTGAATGGCAAACTTTATAATGTATAGTTTTGAAGTCCATTTTTCCAAAGAGATTCTGTGCTTCTTGAGGATAGGAATGTAAAATACTCATATCTGTAATACCACCCAATGCTAGTAGAGTAAGTGCAAAACAGCAATTTGACAGTTATCAAAATAAAGTTTATAGAGTGAGCCACAATTAAGTACAAAATGGGCTAAAAACAAAATGGGGTGAGAGTACAAAGAAATATAAACTTAAACAATTCCCTGGGGTGCCTGAGGGGCTCAGTCTGCTTCCAACTCTTGATTTCCCCTCAGGTCATGATCTCACGGTTTGTGAGTTCGAGCTCCCCATTTGGCTCTGCACTGACAGAGTGAAGCCTCCTTGGGATTCTCTTCCTCTTTCTCTGCCCCTCCCCTTCTTTCTCTCTCTCTCTCCCTCACCCTCTCTCAAAATAAATAAATAAACTTAAAAAAATAAACAGTTCTCATTATAAGAAGACACAGGAGTAATAAACTCAAGGGGATGAAATGTACTTCCATCTTATTAGAAAATTGTTAATGTATATGAGTAACATTTATAACAGTAGTTTAGCTTTAAAAAAATCCATCAGCAGAGAGAATGCTCCCAGGGAAGTTCAGTATCTTTGTGTCTAAAAAGTTTCATGGCCTGCTCTGTGTGTGTGTGTGTGGGGGGGGGGCATTTTCTTCTGTTCTCCAAATGCACACTCACACATAATGATCTGGAACCACTGATATTAGTGGCTATGTCACTGCCCAAAGCCTGAGGCCATGTTTGAAGAGTATGGTGGGCCCTTGAAGTGAACACACTGAGCATACTCTAGGGCAAATGAGCAAAATCCCCAAAGGAAAAAGAAATGACTTTATTTTTTACCTATCCTATCAAAGGCCAATTTTGCTGCTTTCAAGTAAATCAAGATGATTATAGGTGACTTACTGCAGCAAGTGTGTGTGTGTGTGTGTGTGTGTGTGTGTGTGTGTGTGTATCAGCAAGACCTTTCTATTTCCAGGAGGATAGATATTTCTATATCCACTTAATGAGACTTGATTTCCTCAACTTGCAGTCCAGCTGGGAAGTTTTGCTCTTTTTCCATGTATCTCCAGACACAGGAGAGGGCTGAGGGAGTGTGACGCAGGCAGGGGCCCGTGGCCTGGTTTCTCCCCCGTCATTGCCTGCCTTTTGGGGCCTGGCCTGGTGTGTGGCTGCTGTTTATACCTGCTGAAGTGCTTTCTGTGTTTGAGTTGGCGCTGCCAGCTTACATGCAAGAGCCCCAAGCTGTTCATCAGGTCTGTCCCAGAGCTTTGAAACCTATGAGCTGGCGGCTGGGGCGAGAGAATGTCTCTCTCACTTTTTGGGTGAACTCCATGTTTTTTCCAAGAGGTTAGATCACTGTCCACAGTCCAGGCTTGCTAGACAGAATGTAACAGTTACTGTTTGAGACATCCTGAACTTTTAAAGGCAAAAGGCAGATGGGGGAGGGAAAGAAGGTTCCCAAGGTCAACTTAACAGCTTGAAAGTGAACATTTTTATATCTGGTAAACAAAGATTTTTTTTTTTTTTTTTTTTTACTTAACGGGAAAGCTTTATCACCAGAGAAGGAAAAAATAACATTTCTTGTTATGGCAAAGAGGGTATGTTGTTCCAGACTTACCAATTTCATCTCAAGTCCTGTTTGAGACCCAACCAGATTACTCAGCAGTTGTGGTAGGGGTATTAGAAGTGATGTAATTTTTGTAGAAATTTATGTGGCCACATCCCTGATTCTTTTACCAGTCCCTAAAGATGTCTAGAATTGTCTTTTTTGGAAGTTGAAAAATTAGGAAAACTCTGACACCTACTTGTCCCTTCCCACAGTTCTGTATTCTTTCCTCCCATTGCCCTCCCCCGCCACCTTTTTTGTTTGTTTGTTATATTAGGAATATCGCTGACTCTTTTTTGCCTAAGATTTCTCTCCCCTCATCTCTTTCTAAGGGAAGTCTTAGTTCATGAGAGGAATTCTATTTTGGTTATGTAAGCTTGTGGCTTATGTAAGAGTGTGGCTAGAAGTATATATTTTACTTCCGTTTATGTGTGTGTGTGTGTGTGTGTGTGTGTGTGTGTGTGAATGAGCATGATAAAGATATATAAAAGACATCTTACCTGAGAAGCTAGTAAATTATTTAAAAATGTCACACCAAAGTATAAAAAGTTCCAAGTAAAAAAGGAGACACATGGAAGAATTAAGTTTAAAGCTGGGTATGACTGAATTCTGAGGTTCATAGCAACTTTGTTTATAGGAAAACATAGAAGAGCCCTTGTTATGTCCTCTTCTCCTCCAGACCCAAACAAGCACAAAGTCTATGTTCTTATAAATATGTTAAGAATTTCATCTGTAATGTTTGTCTATGAAGAACATAAAAATGCCTTTGAATGAGGTTAGTGCCAGTCTTATTTCACCAAGCCAAGGAGAAAAATAATCACCTCTCTTGGGTTTCCACCTACAGAAATACTGGTGGGAAATGAATAGTCTCTCCTAGACTCTTGAAGGTAGATTTATTCTTGGGTCAAACTCAGTGGTCTTCCATTTTATAGTGACGGCCTCTTTGTACTTCCTTCTTTCTACCTCATCCCCAACCTGACTCGTGCCATTTGCCTGATAAGGCTGAATGGTGTATAAACGGAACATCTACTTGACATTGACTGGAAGTAAGGCCATTAGTGACACATGTATATCAATTTCAGTGTCATAATGTTCCATCCTATGGGGTAGCTTTGTTTGCCATTCAAGAGATTTATTGATGCAATGTGTGTTCCCTAGTCCTTTCTTGAAAAAAATGTTTATACCTGTGGGCATGTCCAGATGGTAGTGAATGACTTGCATTCATGAGAACAGCATTCAGCGATTCATGGTTGCCAAAGTAAGCAGCAAAGGCATGCCCTCTGCCACTCTATTGCCTTGTAAAGAAACAGTCTCTAAGGTAACAGACTAGCATTCTTGAGGCCAGAGATCCTTAGTGTTTTAGACTTGGTGGGGAGATGGAGGTGGGGAGAAAAGAGGAGAGAGACAACATGAAGTAATACCCAGAAAAAACACTTTATGTTATTGTTCTGGCTATTTAAAAAGGGGAAAGAGTGGGAGGAAAGAAGGAGGCTCAGAATTGTCCACTGTGGGTCTCAATAGAGATTTAATTCAGAACTGCCCTGTGCATTATGAGTGTAATGCTCCTTTCAGAGGTTAATTTCAGGGACATGGGTGACTAATGGTCCAAGGCATGACCGAAGGGATAGGCTCTGGGCTGTCACAGGCTGTGATTGTCAGGTGGTAAATAGGCACTCCGATTCTCTTGGAATTTGTGGCATTGTTAGGATTGATTTCTTTCTGTACTGTATCCCCTCCATGCTATCACTGAAATGGTAAAATATCACTGAACAAGAGTTCTCAGGAACATATTGCTGCCCAAGACTCAACAATCTTGATGGGACGGAGTTTTTCATTGGACCACCCCCAAGGGCAGAAAAATCTCCAGTGACAGCTTCTAGCTCTTGCAGCCAGCTGGGATGTAGATTGTGAACCCATAGGTAACTTTTGAGATATTAGGTCCTTTACAGAATTTGGCACATTATTGCTGCTTAATACGTGCTTTTTAGGGGCTGGGATGGGGGAAGGCTTTTTTCATGGATGGGGAAAACAGCTTTAGAATTAGGTTCCCACATTAAAGGAGGAGAATGGTTTTTGATAACTTAGTTTGTGTTTTTGTGCTACTGGTGAAAAAGAAGTGTTTTGAAATATCACTATTGGATCCTGGATTAAAGAAGCATAATAATTTGTTTTTGCTAGCTATCATCTTGTTAATATTGCCCAGGCATTATTGAAATGGCATGAGGGTTAGGACAGGGACTGGCATGTACATTACTTTCTAGACCCAGATAGACTGTAATGAACATATCTGGTTGAATGGGCATAATGTCAAACCCAATCTAAACCCCAAATCTTAAGTGAACTAGGACAGGCTAACAAAGAGTGAATCTGGGTTAGAAGAACTTCTGTTTATTCAAATTCTTTCCCTTTGGTTCACCATTAAACCAAGCAGCATATTGGATGCTTAACAGAGGACACAATGGATAGATTGGTTCTTTAGCACTCCCTGATGTGACATAGCAAAGGGTCAGTGGAGAGGTCAGTGCAGCCTTAACAGGGACCCACAAGGTCACAAGGGCAAAGCAACTGACCCCTTTTCGTTAACCCCTAGAGTTACTGCAGACTATGGCCTTTGTACTAATGGGCTGGGAGAGGGACCTATTAGCACTCACAGAACCTACTGCCATCTGAGAGATTCCTTGCTGTACAGTTAATATACTACAGGGGACTTCTTCTCATTTGAACTTCAAGCTACAGTGTGCCTGGGCCTGGTCCACCACAGCAAGGTTGTATTAGCCACGAGAGGTCCTAGAAACCATCAGTCATTTCTGATACTGAAATGCTATACATTCCCTGAAAAATCATATTAGGTAGAGGGAAGCTGAGTTGAAGTAAGGCCTTCATGAGGCCCCAAACAGGAAAGATTCCCAGAGAGATTCCTTCTCGAGAGCCTAATCACTAAAACCTGTATAAAAATGGAATAATAGAAGGGGTGCCTGAGTGGCTCAGTCAGTTAAGTGTCCAGCTCTTGGTTTTGGCTCAGGTCATGATCTCTTGGTTTGTGAGGTTGAGCCCTGCATTGGGTTCTGTGCTGACAGCTCAGAGCCTGCTTCTGATTCTCCCCTTCGCCCCCACCCCTGCCCCACTCATGCTATCTTTGTCTGTAAACAAATAAGATGAATAAATAAACTTTAAAAAAAATTTTATGTTTATTTATATTGAGACAAGGAGAAACAGAGCATGAGTGGGGGAGGGGCAGAGAGAGAGGGAGACACAGAATCCTAAGCAGGCTCCAGGCTCTGAGCTGTCAGCACAGAGCCCAATGTGGGGCTCAAACCCACAAACTGTGAGATCATGAGCTGAAGTCGGACCTGAACTGAAGTCGGACCCTCAACCGCCTGAGCCACCCAGGCACCCTAGCAAACAAACTTAAAAAAATAGGATTAGGATTCAGAGGAACCTCATAAAATTCTCTTGTTTAATAGTTTGTTTTTAAGCAGTGAATATTTAAGTCATCTAGGAAAGGGAGTTAATTGTTCCTTTCTTAAATTTTTCTGAGGGAAATACTATACATAATCCCTGAAAGTGAATTCCATGTTTTGGCCCCAAAAGATGTTTTGTGTCAAAATAATCCTGCCTTTTAAAATCAGACTTATTTCTTATTGTTTATTAGCTGTGTATAAAGAGAACAATCTGTCATTCTACTCAATACAAATTGAACATGTTCCTATGATTTCCTGTCAAGCGCATTTACAGGAGTTCCCAGCTATTATATAGATTCCACTTTATAGGGACATTTAGAAATTTATAACTTACAGAGAAGTATATTATATAATAATAATAATGGTAACAGTATTTGTTGCATGCTTACCATGTGCCGGATACAGTTCTAAGTACTTAATGTACATTAATTCCGTTGTTTCTCTTTAATAATGGTATTGGTAGGTACCATCTTCCACAGATGGTATTAACACTGAGGCACAAGATGAAGTAACTTTTTCACACTGATAACAAATAGAAGAATTAAGTATTAAACTCATCCTGGATTGAGAGTATGCACACTCAACCACTAGGTGATACTTGTTACTCAATGAAGACTGGGTTTATTAGGCCCTCAGCTTCACCCAGAAAGGCCTTTCAAATATATGAAGCTCCTGAAATACCCAGCAGTCCACTAATAACTGTAAAATTTATCACAGTGCTTAATATAATGTGTGTGTCTGTGTGTATGTGTGTCTCTATGTATAAATGTTCTCAGATTTCCTCAGCTCAGAGTCTTTTGTTTGTTTGTTTGTTTGTTTGTTTTTCTTAGAACAGTGTGGAACACAAAGGTAATAAGAAAGCTTTTCCTATATCCTCCTCATCTCTGGTTTGGTTGTTTTTTGTGTTTGTTATTCAGATCCTGAAGGAGAGACATAGCTGTGTATTGACAGTGTTTTGGGTGCATGAAGGATCAGAATGGGAAGGTAGACTCAGGGGTCCTGGACTTTTCATTTCAGAGGCAGAGGAGGCTTAGAAAGGACAAGGACTGGCGTGCATCCCTGCCCAGTAGACCAGGTGACAGTGCTGAAGAAAGGGCAGCATGGTGAGCAGGGAAGAGGCAAGAACAAATTCATTGGAACTCACATTTCTTTACTTTTTCCATTTCTTCATTTTGTGCCATTAGACTTGTCACAAACACTCCACTTAAAGAGAGGGAGATGAAAAAAATATAAAAGCTAGAGACGGTCTATTTGTAGAAAGAAAGAATTAGGATGGGGAGAAAAGTTTCGAGGACTATTTTAGTGAGGGAGGGGGTCTGACTGTATATGGCTGGATGGGTAGTTTTTAAAAATCTTTTTACGTCATCAGCTGGAGCTTCCAAGGAGGTCACATTTGGAAATGAGAGTCCAAACCCAGCTTGCCAAGAAATTACTTTGGCAGAACCCACACACTACAGTGATCTTTAGTACTTCATAAATATTATTGTACATAGAATGTCTCCACAGGAGGTAGAGAATTTAAGATCACTATAGAGGACATCAACAAGGACTAGACAAGAGAGAATGTGTAGGAAAGGTAAAGCAAGAACTAGCAGAAGGCAGATGGATGGCTTCAGGGCCACACTTTTTGGTCAGGGAAATGCCTTACTAAACAGCTAAGTCCTGTGGTATTGTTCCATCCCAGAATAAAGGCAGTGGATAAATTACCCAGTACTTGGATGGGAGTTGCCTGAGAAAATTTTTCTGCTTAACACAGTGAATGGGCTCTCTTCTGTCAGCGTCAAGGGTTTATAGATTGCCCACTTCGACTCTGGCTTTTAAGTTAGCTGGCATTAGGTGATTTCTGAGTATGTCTAGGGGCCAGGCTAGCTTTGAACTCCAAAAGGGGCTGAGGCCAGCCCATGCTGAGGAGTAAAATCAGTAGGCTTTCTTCATTGGGACCCTGAGAGTCATTTTCTGTAATTCTATAAATCAATAGTAAAATCATGACTGGAAAGGAAAAAAAAGACTATAGTAGAGAAACTGGTGAGATACATTCTACATTGACAACCTCAACTTCCTTCATTGGTGATGGAGAGCATTGATTGAGAATAGCAATTAATAGAAAGAGAAATGAGAAATTTAAACTCTGTGTGTGAAGCTATAGGATTAAAAATAATCTTAAATTCATGGACTCTCCCAGGATCTCACCTAGGAAGCTTTATTTGTTTTATGGTTGGTTTAGCAGAAAATGATCTTTACAGTGAATGTAAGATCTATCATTGCCTTAAATATATTTTGGTGTGTGATGGTGAGCATGCTGATTTTAAGACACATTCTGATCGCAAGATATTAGAATGTTACTTAGAATCAAGGAAGTATGGTTTTATGTAAAGGGAAATACCAATATTTTTCACTATTTAAGGTCACTGCTTTCCACCATTACTCTGGTTAGATTTGTCAAAAACAATGTTAAATTTTGCTTAGTTTTCATATTTTGGTGGAATCTTCTTACATGTTATAGTAAATAAAATTTGGATGCCCTTAATGAAAGAATCATGGAAAAGACCTCAGTTTTGTCTTCTGGAAAATATTTTCACTCCCTGAATTCCAATAAAAATTATGCATTTTTAAGTTACGTGATTTGGTCCTAACAGTGAGGAAATATGTTTACAGGCTCTGCAGTGTGATAGAGTAGAGAGAGTTAAGGGAAAGTAGAAAGAGTAAGGGAAGCAAATAATCTGGGTTTTAAAAAGTACATGCTCCGCTATGCATGTGACACTGAGTAAATCGTGTCACATGATTTGAAATGCCTGGGGTCTTTCAAAGCTACTGGAGCCTTAGCTTTACTGCGAACCATACTACATTAATTTCATTGGTTTCCACGTAATGAATACAACTGGCTGGAGAGGACCTTTTCAAATTATTCTTATTTAATATAGAATTATTCAATATAAAAAAGAATTACTCATTAACTCATTTACTTTATCGAGTCTAAAGCTTCCTTCTAGGTAGAGGTTAAAGGCAGTGATAACTAAATAGATACCTGCAGTGGCTCATTAGCCGTCTTATAAACATGGATGCTCCTGGACTCTCTTCTGTAGCCACCTCAGTAACCGTGGGGATTGGATCCCAGAAGAGGGCTCATTTTAAAGTGAGGTCTAGAAGCTTCTGCTGGATCCTTGATCTTTCAGCTACAGGAGCATGGAAAGGCATCATGACCTTGCAGTTGGAGCAGTGTTATCACTGACTATGGAAGCTCTGGGCTTGTGTCCATATCCTGAAAAAGGAACTCCATTTTTGCAGTTGGTTTCCTTACAGGTGTTACGGCTCACAGCCTTGCTGTGTTTGACTACATGCAGATTATTCTAAAATGTTGATCTCAGTGATCATTACTATAAGTTCTGGTCTGGCTATCCTCACCCATATGGTAGGTGACTTAACAGATATAGAAATTAGTTAACCTACTATGTAGATGCTAAGATGTGATTGGACTTAGGTAGCCCTTTTATATTAGTGTTGTGTTTATTTTTATTTTTACTTTTTTTTACAGGATATCTGATTCTTTTTAAACTGAACAGAAAATAAGTAAGTATACAAGTTTGCCAAAGAGAGTGGTAAAAACTGAATGTTATGTATTATTGAATCAGTACATCAAGTTTTACTTTGGTAGCCGGTGATTCTTACAGTTAATTCGTGTAGGCCGAGGGCGCGGCGTCTCTTGTGAAGCAGGCAGAGCAGTGGAATTTCGCGCCGTCAAGTACTTGCTGAAGGCCGCCATAGCACCGCCAGGCCAAGCGAGCCGGGAACGGGGACGCAGCGGCGGCGGATACCTTAGTGTAGGAAGCGCGGGGGAGACTGGGAGATTAGTGTTGTGTTTAGAACTGAGACTTGAGTCACGATTCATACATTGAGCAGGTTTATAAAAAAAAAAAAAAAAAAA
>NW_024080807.1:542282-559900 GCF_003009895.1 Hyaena hyaena | reverse complement strand
CATCTGGATGTCCTCTTTGGAGAGAAAGCTGGATGCTTTTATATTAACACTGTTCTACTTATGGCCTCTGTAAAAGTGAAGAAACCATTTTGAAATCATCATCATCATCATCATTTTTAAAATTTTAAGAGACTTGTGTCTGTTATGTCAGTGTTAATCAATTACCAGTACTAAAATAGCACTTATAGCCATTATTTCAAATTAATACTTTAGGTATAAGTAGACACTTTCATAATAAAAAAATAGGTTAATTTATGTTGATTAGGAAAATTGTTTTGGAAATTCCTGAAAAAAATTGAGCTTTGGCTTTTCTTTAGTTTTCAGGAAAATCCAAGCCTGTGTCCATTTCATTTCATTTGAGAGATTACCTGATTGGAAAATATTTCCCCATTTGCTAAGGTCATATCTACTTTGAGACAAGTAATTTTACACATAGAAAAAAAACACAGAGTTTTTAATATTAGCATATTTCCAAAGTCCACGGTTTTGTTGGTGTTTCATCCCTCAAGTAACTCCGGATAAAAATGTATGAACTTTTGGGGCGCCTGGGTGGCTCAGTCGGTTAAGCGTCTGACTTCAGCTCATGTCATGATCTCACGGTTTGTGGGTTCGAGCCTTGCATTGGGCTCTGTGCTGACAGCTAGCTCAGAGCCTGGAGACTGCTTTGGATTCTGTGTCTCCCTCTCTCTCTGACCCTCCCCTGCTCATGCTCTCTCTCTCAGAAATAAATAAAACATTAAAAAAAATGTATAACCGTTGCATCCAGAATGAATTGTGGATGACTATAGCAAACTCTGGCTGTCCCAAGGAAGTAAAGACTTCCAAATGGAAAAAGGATTTGGACAACTAAGTTGCTGAAGCCCTACCTCTGTTCCGTAAAGCAGGTTCTAACGTGTGAGGAGCCATGTTATCTTTGGTTAAATGTAAAACATCTGCTGGTCTCTTGACAATTAAACTAATTTATTGTTGAAAAGCCCTTAGAAAAACCTGTTAGGGAGTAAGTTATGCTCATCAATAACATACTGTGAGAGGTTGTGTCTACATAATGATGAGCCATGGAATGAAGACAGAAACATTGCTCTCAAGTAGTTACAATGCTTGCTTTATCCCCTTGGTTTTAATCATCGCATTTTCAATTATTTGATTTTTTTATTGTAGGAAAATACACATAATTATAAAATTTACCATTTTAAAGTATATGGTTCAGTAGCATCACACATATTCATGTTATTGTGCAGCCATTACTACTGTTCATCTCCAGGACTTTTTAAACATCTTCTACTGAAACCCTGTACCTATTGAACCATAACTCCCCCTTCCCTCCTACCCAAGCCCCTGGTAACCACTCTTCTCATTTCTGTCTCAGTATTTGACTATCATAGGTCCCTTATATAAATGGAATCATGATAACTGTTCTTTTGTGACTGGATCATTTCACTTAGCATACTGCCTTCAAGTTCGTGCATGTTGAATTAGGTCTCAAAAGCCATAGTAAAGTTCTCTGAACTCTGAAAGTAAAAGACCTTCATGCTAAGACAGATTTTGTAGGGGCACCTGAGTGGCTTAGTCAGTTGGGCGACCGACTTCAGCCCAGGTCATGATCTCATGGTCTGTGGGTTTGAGCCCCATGTTGGGCTCTGTCCTGACAGCTCAGAGCCTGGAGCCTGCTTCCAATTCTGTGTCTCTCTTTCTCTCTTCTCTTCTCCTCCTTGTGTTCTATCAAAAATAAATCAACATTAAAAAATATTTTTGATAAAAAAGTTTTAAAAAAGAAAAATCTTGTAAAAAAGATAAATGATAATGGTTTATGTGTTCTTTTTAAAAAAATTTTTCCCTTAAATAGTTTATTGTCAAGTTGGTTTACATATAACACCCAGTGCTCATCCCCACAAGTGCCCTCCTCCATGCCCATCACCCCCCTTCCCTTCTCCCCTCCACTTGGCCCTCAGTTTGTTCTCAGCATTCAAGAATCTCTCATGGTTTGCCTCCCTCCCTCTCCCCAACTATTTTTCCCCTTCTTCTCCCGCTTTGTCCTCCATTAACTTCCTCCTAATCCACCTATATGTGCAAACATATGGTATTTGTCCTTCTCTGCCTGACTTATTTCGCTCAGCATAACACCTTCTAGTTCCATCTATGTTGCTACAAATGGCCAGATTTCATTCTTTCTCATTGCCGTGTAGTATTCCATCGTATAGATAAACCACATCTTCTTGATCCATTCGTCCATTGATGGACACTTAGGTTCTTTCCATGTTTTGGCTATTGTTGAGAGTGCTGTTATGAACATTGAGGTACATGTGCCCCTATGCATCAACACTCCTGTATCCCTTGGGTAAATTCCTAGCAGTGCTATTGCTTCATAGGGGAGTTCTATTGTTAATTTTTTGAGGAACCTCCATACTGTTTTCCAGAGGGGTTGCACCAGATTATATTCCTACCAACAGTGTAGGAGGGTGCCCATTTCTCCACATCCTCACCAGCATCTAGAGTCTCCTGATTTGTTCATTTTAGCCATTCTGACCGGCGTGAGGTGGTATCTCAGTGTGGTTCTGATTTGTATTTCCCTGATGAGGAGGGATGCTGAGCATCATTTCATGTGTCTGTTGACCACCTGGATGTCCTCTTTGGAGAAGTGTCTGTTCATGTCTTCTGCCCATTTCTTCACTGGATTATTTGTTTTTCAGGTGTGGAGTTTGATGAGTTCCTTATATATATTCGATACTAGCCCTTTATCTAATATGTCATTTGGTACTATCTTTTCCCATTCTGTCAGTTGCCTATTAGTTTTATTGATTGTTTCCTTTGCTGTGCAGAAGCTTTTTATCTTGATGAGGTCCGAGTAGTTCATTTTTAGTCTTGATTCCCTTGCCTTTGGGGATGTGTCAAGTGAGAAATTGCTGCGGTTGAGGTCAAGGAGTTTTTATGTGTTCTAATTTTTAAGAAAAGCAAAGACTCTAAAATTATGTTGCAACAGTGATGTCACATTCCTCCCCTTCACTTCAGTAAGAAGAGCAAGGAAATTAACAAACTGAGATCTAACAATATGCAAAATAGTGTGCTGTGTTCTGTGTGCTTCCTTGGCTTTTGCTTTATTTAGTAGGCATTGCCATGATACCATTGTTGTAGCAGCTTGTCCTCTTTATTTAAAGCTGCTTTATAGGGGCACCTGGATGGCTTAGTTGGTTAAGCATTTGATTTAGGCTCAGGGTATGAGCTCGCGGTTTGTGGGTTCGTGCTCTGCATCTGGTTCTGTGCTGACAGCTTAGAGCCTGGAGTCTGTTTCACATTCTGTGTCTCCCTCTCTCTCTGCTCCTCTCCCATTCATGTTCTGTCTGTCTCTGTCTCAAAAATAAATAAACTATAAAAAATATTTTTATGATTTAATTTAAACCAATATAGGGGCCCCTGGGTGGCTCAATTGGTTGAGCGTCAAACTTCAGCTCAGGTCATGATCTCATAGTCTGTGGGTTTGAGCCTTGTATTGGATGGGCTCTGCTGACAGTTCAGAGCCTGGAGCCTCCTTTGTATTTTGTGTCTCCCTCTCTCTCTGCCATCCCCTCACTAATTCTCTCTCTCTCTCTCTCTCTCAAAAACAAATAAACTTAAAAAAAATAAACCAATATATATTGGTTAGTACCAACCATGAGCTCAAGGCTATGCTACATTTTGGCTATGGTCCTTACTCTTGAAGAGATGAAAATTTTTGAGGAGAAGCAAAATGCAAGGTCATGAAACTGTTAGTAATAGAACATGAGAGAAGAAAATTAAGGGCAGTGTTGTGGTGTTAGTAAATTATCTGAATCCAGGACCTTGAATATGGTTTGGACCCTGCTCACACGTAGTTGTGAAACCTTGGGCAAGTCATTACTGACCTCATTATTCCCACTGTAAAATGAGCAGTTTATATTGGATGAGCATGAAGGCCTTTGAACTAAAAGAGATCTTGTGAGTTTAAAGGCAGGGCACTCACTCAAGATTTCAGGAAGGAAGCAGGATATAAGTTGGGACTATAGGGAAATTCACAGCACAAGGAGAAGTGGGTAATTAAATCTGAATTTTTAAAAATTAAAAAAAGGACTTTCAACATACAGGAAATAGCATAACAACAACATGCAGGAAATAATCAAAGTAATGGGGTTGCAAAGATCTGGGTTTGATTATTAGTTTTCAATGTATCCTTGTAGAAATGTATTTCCTGTAGAAAAATAGTCTTAGTTCCGTGTTTCTTGATAATAACCAAAGATGTGCAAGTTTATTGGTAACAATAACCACATATAAAGTGGATCAAGTTCAGGGTGCTCATTGTATTATTAGGATCTTCCTTTTCTTTTCCTTAGCATTCCATTTAGTTTTATTTTTTGATATCAGACTAAGAAGAACCAATTCACATTAGCTGGGTCATTCTGATGGGGATTATGACTGGATTGGGAAACATTTCAGGACACTTCCAGACTGATTTAGAACTTTAGGAGGTTCAGGTAAATATCCTAATTTTTAATATTTATTTCAGTTGCATCTCAAGTATGTCACCTGATGTTTATTCATCTACTCCAAAAAATTAATTTTTCCCTTTTAAGGACATTGCAGATCTTGGTATAATATTATTTATCTCTGAAGTACTTTTCAGTTATTTTAAGATACATTTCAGTATAATTTACTAACTATTAGAATTTTGGACAAGTGCAGTATATAATTATGAAGTCTGAGCTATAAAATATTTTAAATAAAATGGAATAGTATTACTTTGAAACTCATAACCATAACAGACAAATAGCAGAACTATTTGAATGAGGAGAAATCAAAATCTTGTAATAAACATGTTAATTATTAGAAAATGTATATTTTCAAAATGCTTCATGGCAACTCAAGATAACCTGTTTTCCTAATTCCACACATTCAGTGAACATTCATTAGGCACTTGCTATGTCAGGTTCAGGACGAGACTGCTGTCTGTGTTCTCTGTACCACCAGGAGAAGTGAGGACATGTAAGTTGCTTTGATTGGATCTCTGTGATGGGAGCCAACCTATAATTTTGCTGAGACACAATATGAATGGGAGGCTGGTGTGTGGGGGAGCCACTTGGCTACTATTTCAGCCTTTGTTGTAGAGTTTTATAGACAGTACATCTTAAAAACTTGGGGGGGAAATTTAAGTGACCCTGGGGGAAGGCAATCTGTGACTGCCTATAGTGGTATTTCAGAGGAAGTCAGAAGCTGTTGAAGATGTTGGTGAAATTGGGGATTTGTGAATTTTGCTTATGTGGGTTATACTTATATTTATGATATTAGAAACTGTATTTGAAGAATTTTTAAATTTATATGTGTTGTTATTTTATTATTAGTTTCAAATTTAATTGTTTATCATTTAATAAACTCATTTCATGTAAACATAATATTTTATGAAAATCCCCATACTTTACAACGAATAAAATTAGTGAGAAAATTGGCATCATTTTACATTCTAAAAATATCTTTAAAACACTTGGTTTAAAAGCAGATAGCAGTATTCTTACATCCATTTCTGGAAGTGTGTGTGTGTGTGTGTGTGTGTGTGTGTGTGTGTGTGTGTGTGATACTGCATACCACAGAGGCAGATAAAGTCTTAGTAGTATTATGAAATAATGGGGCACCTGGGTAGCTCATTCAGTTAAGCCTCAGACTCTTGGTTTTGGCTCAGGTCATGATCTCGCAGTACATGAGATCAAGCCTCACATTGGGCTCTGTGATGATAGCGTAGAGCCTGCTTAGGATTCTCTCTCTCTCTCTCTCTCTCTCACTCTCTCTCTCTCGCTGTCTCTTTCTTTCTCAAAAATAAATAAACCGTTAAAAAAAGAAAATAGTTTTGATCTCAAAGAATATCTAAAAGGGTCTCAGGGACCCCAGAGGTACCAGGACCTCACTTAGAGACTGGCATCCCTCCTTATACTCAGGGACCCACTGAGCAAGCAGCTGTCCTATGAGGCAGGTCATGATAATGGCCTGCAATAGATACAGAGAATCGACAGAGGAAAAGAAGAATTAAGTGAATATACCCGAAAACAAAACAAAACAAAACAAAACACATCCAAATCTTGTGCAGATTGGATCTTAAAAGTAACATTCTCAACTTTGGGGTGCTTTGTTTTTCTATTTTTGATAGGAGCAATAATGGTATAAGAGGAACAATACAAGATTGTTGTAAGGCTCACATGGGATGATAGATGTTAAGCATTTGTTTTATCTTAGAGAGAGAGAAAAACCAAGAGGGAGAGGGACAGAGGGAGACTCTTAAGTAGGCTCCATGCTTGGCACAGAGCCTGACATGGGGCTTGATCCCTTGACCCTGGGATCATGACCTGAATTGAAATTGAGAGTCAGATGTTTAGCCGATTAGCCACCCAGGCATCCCAGAGGTTAAGCATTTGGAGCATGGCCTAGTTGAAGACTTCAACTAATGATCACAGTTATTTTTGTTAAATTCAGCCGGTGGAGGTAACAGGAAGGATGCACCTGGGAGAAGAGTACTGTGAGCAAAGGCTCAGAGGCAAGACAGATCGGATGCATTCTGGGAATTGTATATGTTACACTAGGGTAGGTAGACTGATTTAGGAAAGAAGCAAAAGGTCAGCTTGTGGAAGTTTTTTCAGGGTCGATCAGATGGTTCAGATTTTATTCTCAGTGGAATAGGGAAACCATTGAACATTGGGAGGAGGAAATGGCTAGATTAGATCTGTGCTCACGCAAGCCTGGAATCAAATTCTACTTGTGTCGTATTTTCCTAATTCATTTACCTAGCTACTTCTTCCTCTTTAGGTATGAGCAGAGAGAAAATTTAAGTCGCTGTCTATATTTCCAATCAAGCGTGAAGTTAAAATTAGGACTGTTCCCATCACCCCCATCAGCCCTCAGTTCTCAGCATTCAAAAGTCTCTCATGGTTTGCCTCCCTCCCTCACCCCAACTATTTTTCCCCTTCTCCTCCCCCATGGTCCTCCATTAAGTTTCTCCTAATCCACCTGTAAGTGAAAACATATGGTATCTGTCTTTCTCGGCACTTGTTGGGATGAGCACTGGGTGTTATATGGAAACCAACATGACAATAAACTATGAAAGAAAAAAAATTAACACTGTTATTTCTGTCTTGTGACTGGGCAAACTGGAGGCTGTGAGGGCTCAGTTATTGAAATTCACACCCTTCATATGCTCCATTGGTGGTATAGTCACATCTAGGGCCCCAGATACCCACTCCCGTATTTAGCTGGTTGATGGATTAAAAGCTCTTGTCCAGTCATCTAGGGCCTGGAGGGTGCTTTGACAAGGTCAAGGACAAAAAAGGGCTCTTGGAAAAAATAAACTAATAGTTTGCATTCAGGATAAATTTTTAAAATCTCCCCAGCAGGATGAGAAAGTCATTCTAGCATTGCGAGTGCTCTACTGCAGATCTTTTAGCCAGACCCCAAATAGCATTCTGCCTTAACCATAATTCCTGCATTCATTTACTTGTGCATCGCTTTTTATTACTCACGGTCAGGTTTTAACCTTTGAAACTGTGGTACATGAATAGCTTTAATACTTCAGGGTTGTTTTTTTTTTTTATAACTAAGTCATAATTTAACTTTTTTTTTGAAAGCTGCCCAAAGGTCTAAGGATTTTGCATCTTTATTACCTCAAAGGGATGTTGTGAGATAAAGTGAGATAATATATGTAAAAGTGTTTACAATGTTTATAGATAGGGAGGTGGTTTATATGTATATGTGGTTGTTTCTTTTGTCTTTATAGTTTTGGGCTTTGAAGGAAAGCAGGCTCAATGCAATAAGAATTTTTCAGTTAATTTGGAAGCCCAAGCTATATTGAAATTCTATGGAACAAACTCCCAAGAGGCTTTTTTTTTTTTAACACGGTTTTAATAGGTTATGGTTGAAAGAAGCCTAGCAATGGCTATAGATGGGAATGTTTTAATGTCCTTGCAAAAAAACAAAAACAAAACCCACAAAAACAAAAGATAGAAATGAATCATTTTCTCTTCATCTATTTTTTTCCCTATTCTGAGTTGGTGGACTTGGAAGTTTTAAAACTGAAGTTTTTGTTTGTTTATTTTTGTTTTAGCAATAGCAGTATGGTGCCCTTGAGGGATGTCTTCAGTGTTACACAGAAGAATGTGCTAGAAACAACATTTCAGATACTCACATAAATGGGAAAGGAATTCTGTAACTGGCAGCTTTCAAGACATAGCGACAGCTCTCACATTGCTGTATGTATGGTTAAGGCCATTTAGTGCTAGGCTAAAAATCCAATTAGACAGTTAAGGCAAGACATTGTCAATTATTCTGGTGATGTGCCAATATCTTGTTGATTCTCTTTTAAAAGAGAATATGTATTATTCTGATTATGAAAATAATAACATGTCTTTGTTAGAACTTTATAAACACACAAAAATATTTGAAAAAAATGAAAATTGCTTACCACTTTCTTACCAGGAAGGAATAATTACTTCGACCTTTCCATGTATTTCCATAGATTTCCTTTCCTAACTTTTTCTATTCATATGTATTTGACTGGTCAGCAAAATTGGGATAATGTCACATATAAATTTTTGTGTAATGATTTTCCCCCTAATGTAATGTAAGCATATTTCCACATCATTAAGTAGTGTTTGAAAACATTTTAATGACTGTCTCAGGTCCCATTTTATGGATAGATGTGGGAGGTAATATGTGTAGGAATTAAGACCATGTATTCTAGAATCAGACTGCCTGGGTTTGAATCCCAGCTCAGCTGCTCACCAGCTGGGTGCCTTTGGGCATGTTATTTAACTTCTCAGTATCTCAGTTTCCACACCTCTAAATTGAGATTAAAAAAATAGTACAGAGTTTATGGGGCTGTTGTAAGGATTAAATTGATTAATCTGTATTTGTCAAAGCATTTAGAATAATTCCTAGAGCAAAGTAAGCTTATTATCACTATAATAATAAAATAAGACATTATAAATTATTATTAATTATTAGTAGTAATTAGTATTTAGCCATTATTATTATGTAATAATAAAATAATCCATTATCATTTTAAGCATGATTAGTATAATGTTAGATAGGCTATTTCTCTCATGTGTGCAAACTAGTGGGGGATTAGCAGAGAGGGAGAGAGAAATCCCAAGTTAGCGCCACACTGACAGTGAAGAACCTGATGCAGGACTCAAACCCACAAAGCAAACCATGAGATCATGACCTGAGCCAAAACCAAGAGTTGGACTCTTAACCTACTGAGCCACCTAGGAGCCCCTAACATTTAACTCTTAAGCCCATTTGGAAAGTATATTGATTATGATTTGATGTAAGCCTTAATGGTATGTATTCTCTAAATATCTAACCAGTTTTCACAGAATTATTTACTGAGTAAACCTTTGTTTTTTATAGACTTAAAAAGTCAACTCTATAATAAGTTAAGCATATTATAAGATACTAACTGTAATTACTGAGCAAGTCTGTTTCTAGCATGTTTCTTTGGTTCTGTACCTTTGAAACTCTATATGGTACATTTTAATATCTGTCAGTGCAACTCAGTTACTTCCCCTGTTTTGTCACACACTATCATTCTATGAGGTCCCCAGACCATTCTAATCTCCTTTTCCTATATCTTCCTCTACCACAGATGCTTCCTCTACCTCTCACTCTTCCCACTTCCCTTGCACCTGTCTCTGGCCATGTGTCCAAGGTCAAGCCAAAAAGCCAAGAGCAGAAGCTTATAGGGGATTTTCTGGGACACCCTAGGTTTGTTGTGTTTTGGTCTTCCAGAGATGGAAGACGAAGACTCCCATTGTCACTCTTTTTCTCCCAATAGAGCTTTAACAAGTGTGAAACCTTGTTAGGCACCATTTCCTGTGGCAATGTTTCTCCCACATGATGTTCTTTGGATGTTAATAGATACTTCCCACAGAAAGGAGTCCATGGTCATTTGGCAGTGGTATCCAATACCCTTGTAAATACATCATGTATCTTAGCTTATCAAAGCCTCTGAATATAAACATTTTAACATTATTTTAAAGCAGTAATTTCAAAACCGGTATGAGCATACAGAGCCACTCCCTCCTTTCCTTTTTTTGAGGAACATCTCCTAAAGGGAGGTAAAGGAAGCCTGCCACAAGGGTTTGTAGATTATTTTGCTTTCACTAGATAAATGGCTAAAAATATAGAATGTGTTCACTTGATTCAAATTACATCTCTCTTAGTAATTAGGGAAAAAAAGTCATCTTTAGTACAGTTTTTTAAGCAATCTTTACACCCAATGTAGGGCTCAAACTCATCACCCCAAGGTTAAGAGTCACGTGCTCTACCAGCTGAGCCAGTCAGACACCCCTCTTTAGTACAGTTTTTATCTAAGAATGAACTAAGTGTGTAGTGAGTTCTCTAACAGTTTATCATACCGTAGTAGTTACACACATAGATCATGGCTAGAGATAATATATGAGTAAAGCTATAGGTTTCATATTTTAGGGAAACTAAAAGACACACTTCCTGAGTATCCATGCCCCCATGTTTTTGGGTGTTTTCTATTATGGTTTGCATTCTGTTTCTCCGTTCCTTGCCAGTCCATATTGGATTAGTCACTGTTGCCAAATTGTCAGTCTCTGTTGTCACCCTTTGTCAGTCACTGTTGCCAGGTTCTCTGTCAGTGTGTCTGCAGTGGCCAGTCTTCAATTGGATAATTGGCATTTATTGTGAACCAAATTTTGTGAATAATGTTCTTTGTTCTTTTTTTAAAAAAAATTTTAATGTTTTATTTATTTCTGAGAGGGAGAGACAGCATGAGCAGGGGAGGGTCAGAGAGGAAGACACAGAATCCGAAACAGGCTCCAGGCTCTGAGCTGGCTTTCAGCACAGAGCCCGATGTGGGGCTTGAACCCACTACCCGTGAGATCATGACCTGAGCCAAAGTCGAATGCTTAACTGACTGAGCCACCCAGGCACCCCTGTTCTTTGTTCTTAAAATTTGTTTTCTCTGTTAATTATATGGAGATGGGGGGTGGGGGTGGGGAAGAGGAATTTGCCTCGTGTCAAAGTAGTACTTACTTGCTGTAAAATGCCTGGGCATGGTTTGCACAGGAACTTCATGACTTTAGGCTCAGTTTGACTATGTGAGGGTTCCCTGGAAGACTCTTCCTTTTACTCAAAAAGATCTGCTTCCATAATGTAGCTTTCAGTCTCTCTTGTATCCCATTCTTTTTTACTGTAGTAACTAGAGGTACAGCAGTCTACTTACTGTAATGTGGATACTTAAGATGCTAAGATTGTAGGTCTTAGGGAATCAGGTTTTATGATATATATCTTCACAGTTAGATAATGAGGAACTTAATAAGTGATTCCTAGTAATGTCAAGATAGGGGCCTGAGAGAAAGCAGATTGAATGGTTGCTGTGGGAGATCGTCCTTGGCAGTTTTGCCATAAGAACTAGCTGTTGAGGTTTGGAACATGGATACTATTGCCTTCACTTTCAAAGAGTTGAGTGAGGATTATGATTTGTTAAATTTCAGAGGGAGTGTCGTTTAATGTTATAGGCCATAGGTGGGACAAGTATAAGGATTTACTATAAGGAATCTGCAACAATACATGTGTATTACTTGTTTGTAGGCTGAATATAGTAGATGTTTTACAACTTAGACGCTTCAAGAATACAGTGGTTAATAGGGTATAGAGGTGCTCTGCTTACATTTTGGGGTGGGGGAAGGACAGGCAATAAATGAATAAAGAACAGAAATAGTAGATACAGATACAGTTGCTATATAGGGGATTTAGAGGAGGAAATATGATAGAGAATTACTGGATGGCTATTTAAATAGGGTGGCCAGAGAAGGACTCTCTGAAGTGGCATCCTTCAAACTGAGATATAACAAAAGAGGAGGCGGCCATGTGCAGAATTTGAGGAAGCATATGCCGGATGGGAGATTAGCAAGGGCAACCATCCTGTGGAGGCTAGAAGCTGGATCTGAGGATCAGAAAGAAAACTAGAGGGTCAGGCAGGGGCCAGATTATGAAGGGCATTGTAGGCTTAGGCAAGAAGTTGGTATGTTATTCTTGGCTTGGTAGGAAATCTTAAATAAATTTGTGTTTTATGACCCGATCAGATTCAGGTTTAAGGGTGACCACTCCTTCTGCTGTGTGCTTTGACTAGGGACAAAATTGGAAGGAGTGGGAACATGTAGTAGTTTGCTTGCAAGTTAGTATATTTGGAATAAGAATAGCATCAACAGGGGCACCTGGGTGGCTTAGTCGGTTAAGCGTCCGACTTTCGCTTAGGTCATGATCTCGCGGTTCGTGGGTTCGAGCCCCGCGTCGGGCTCTGTGCTGACTGCCAGCTCAGAGCCTGGAGCCTGTTTCAGTCTGTGACTCCCTCTCTCTCTGACCCTCCCCTGCTCACGCTGTCTCTCTCTCTCTCTCCTAGAAATAAATAAAACATTAAAAAAATATATTTAAAAAAAAAAAAAAAGAATAGCATCAACAATACTCCTAACTAATGTTTATTCTGTACTCTTATGTATAGGCATCATGCTAGGCACAACATGCATTATCTAATTTAGTCAAATATGGACTATGTTTCAAAGATATGAGAGGCTCTTGTGAGTCCCCAAAATGTAAATTAGGTTAAAAATACTCCTAATGGTACTTTTTATTACCTAATAAAAATATCAAAATCATAATTACACATGGAGGGATTTGAGTAATTTCTTTACCTTAAAGTGGCCCTTATATTTGAAAATACTGGGAGTGGATATGTGAAGTGGGAAAGAGTATCAGGTCCTACTCAGTGACAGTCAGGAATGGCTCCCAAAAGGGAGCCACGCCATAATGTGGAAACCAGGACGAGCCTGAAGGGACTAAGCTTAGCAGAAGGAAGTAATGGAGGCAGGACAAGCTATAGATCCTTCCACCTCAACAAAGCGACTGCAACCCACAAAACCCCAAATTCAAGGAGCATGATGAAAATGCCATTCCAACACAGGGAGGTATCAACCTGTGGGGTGAGAGGGCCTTACCAGAGGAGAAGAGCTGGGGGCAGAGTTTGGGAGGCTTTTTGTAGTAGCCAAATACTAAGACATGTGTAGTTTGAGTTATTAACTAGGGAAGGTGGTCTGATTTAGGGTTAAGGGAATTGGAGTTACATTTTAACTCTAGGAGGCAAGAGTCAAGTAGACATGAAGAAGAAAAGTGGACCCCTGTCAGTCATCTTGGCCAGACACTGCAGAGGGCCAATTAGGTGCAGAGTCAGGGCACAGAAGGAGGTCCACAGTGGGAGAAATAGGAAGAGAACAGGTTAGGAAGGTCAACTGGATTCTCTAAGTAGAGACAAGAACTTACCTACCTAAAGTTAATCTCAGTGCTTCATAATTCCTTGGCTTGTTGGTCACTAGATGTAGATCACAAAGGTGTCAAGAACCTTCCTACGCTCAGGAGGGAAGGACATCCCTTTCTGATACATTCTGTTGGTTTGGGAATGGAGACAGGGTGGCATGATCTGGCTTATACCTGTGTCCAGTGACATCATCCAGTTGGTTTATCTGTACACCAGTGGTTGGCATGATTCACTGGTGACCATACATGGCATGTCCGTGGAACCTGATCCTGGGAGATAAAATTTTAGATGAAATTTTCTCTGAGGGGTTTTGTAACAGCAGTCATAATGATTATTGCAGATTCCTGACACAGTAAGGACTGCGCAGCAGGACTGACAATCCACTCTAGTTTACCTTGAAAATAATTCAGAAATCTTTTATATCCCCTTCCTTAAAATAAGCCACGGTGACAGTATGCTGCATGGAGAAGAATCAGTGGTGTAGCTTATTTTTAGCTGGAACCACATGGAGTCCACCATAGCATGCATCTGCCACCCCACAGTATTTTTAGGTGAATAGAAAGTCTGACTTTCTCCTCAAATTCAAAAGTACAAATGGATGTTATTACATTTCTTATAAACTCTGAAAGCTGGTTTAACAACAGATCTCAGGAACTGTATTACTACCCAGTTGAATATTTCCACAATAATTTAAAAGTGATTTGCTGCCTTGCCTTGATCTACTTCAAGCAAAAGTTTAAGTCAAACCAGCTACCTGAACATTAAAGCATTGTAAAGCTCAGAGTGACAAGTGTAATTTCCCTGGATAGCGTTCTTCTTAGAATGTTAGTCTGATATGAAATTAAAATTGAAACATAACTTCAGGAGGTAATGTTGAAATACTTATTCAAGTCAGGTATTTGCAGGTTTCTCCACCTCTTTTTGAAGTATTCAAAACAAACTGCTCAATGATATAACCTTTTCTATGACAAGATTTCCATAGAGCGTGGTCAACTTTCTGGGAAAATTAGATTGAGATCAAGAATTTTGCAATCTGAACTCCAAACCTGCTGGGTTTCCAGTTGGTTTCAGATTTTCTTTCAAATGTTTTATTGCACATTGACTCAGCATTCTCCAGAAATCAAAATATAATAATAAGGGTAACAGGTATTCTATGTAAAGTACACCCATCTGGAACTCATTTTATTCTAAAAGAGCATATCTCCAATGTTAAACCAAGTTTTGGAAAATTCTTTTGCTTGAATTATAATTTTGAATTATTTGGGCCTTTCTGTTTTCTTCTGCAAAATATTTTAAAATTCCTCTTGATAACCAGGACTGTTTCTTTGAAATTTAATAGGATTCAGGTGTCTCCAGGAACCCGTCTAATACTCAGAAAATTTCCTTTCCCCCTTCCTCTCTATACCCTTCCTTGTGCTCCTTTTGAACGCATGCTAGTGAATGCACACATTCTAAAAGCCAAGGCAAGCTTCTGTTCCACACCCTCCTGCCCTTGATATCGACACCACAGCAGGCTTTCCTCCACCCAGATTCCTTTTTAGCCACAGTAACCATGAGCATTTAGCATTCGTCTTTACCTTTCTTTGGTCTTCAAGCCAGGTATGAGCTATAAATTGAGGTAGAATGTACAGCTGGGTCAATAAAGGGTAGGGACAAAAATGAAATCGGTTTCCTATCATTTTTCACCAAGTTTGAAAAACAGAGTTGGCAAAGAGGAAAAAAATAAAACAGGAAGCAGGATTGCACATATAAATTAAATATTTTCACCCCAACCCTTTTTAGATAGCCCAGAGGCATTAGGAGTGTGTGTGTTTTGGATGGGCTCAGCAAGCATTCCAACAGTAAATGGCTTCCTGTTCAGCGTGTTCGAAGTCAGGCTGTCTTTTGGGGTTGGTTAAAAATATGTGTGAAATATGTACTTTTATTTCAAGCCAAGTCAAATGTTTTCAATCATCCCCCTTTACTTGCCTCTCCTCTCTTCCTATCCTGTCATTTCTTGCCCCCTTGACAGTAAAATATACCCCAAAATGTGTTTTTATTCCCCAAAAGGAAGTTTAGTGATTAATTACGAGTTACATGTAAACATATATTATTGCCCTCGAAGGTATTCACCAAGAACCTGGCCACTGTCACTCCTGGCTGGCATTTTTAAGTGTTAGATCTTGGTGAATAGAAGTCAGAGAAGCATGCAAACAAACCAGGTATTTGGCTCAGGCACAACAGGCAACCAATGGATAATTGAGGGTGAGAAATGGTCTATAACTTTTCACCCCAGTGGTGATGAACCTATAATTCCCAAATTGTTTGTGTAATTTTCTATTTCTACCACATCAGTGACAAATATTATTTTGTACTGCATGTTCCCTGTGGATTTTTTTTTTTTATCAGCAAGGTCCAATTAGGATGCCTGAAAGGAAAATAGCATACCTGGGCCCATCATACCTAGGAAGAAATGCCACAGATGTACCCAGGAGGAAAAATATAGACTCCTGGTGGAATCCACAGAGTCCCTTCTGCAAAATACTGCTCCAATGTTGATAGATTTTAAAAATATATGTTGTATGATCTAATTAGAGGAAACTCTCAGATATTCAGATTTGACACCAAGCTGTCGAGGAACCTTTTATGTTTGGCATAGCTACTGAGGCTGCAAATACTCTCTACAAAAGGCTCAGGTAGTAGTGGCTTTGTTTTCCCACTTCTCCATTAGGCTGAGCCTATTTAAATTCAGGAGTGTTCTTAGACAACTCTGTTTCCTTATGGTATTAGGCATCAGAGTTCACCCTTTCCACATTTTAAAATTTATTTAGTGTAAGAGGTGATTTTTTAGAACTCCTATGTGAGTTACATGGCTTGTGTGTGTGGTGGGAGCTGGAGAAGTCGACCTTTCCAGATGAATCTCTAAGGATAATTTCTTCAAGGAATGTTTCTTGACATGTGATTCCAGGTTTTTGGTGTTTGCTGTTTTTAAATTGGTTTAACTTAGCAAACACTTATTAAATTGTTCACTGTGCAAAGCTCAATTGATGCCTAAAGGATGTTAATGACTTGGGAGTAATTCACCTTGGCCAAGTCTAACACTTTTTTTTATAAGAACTGTCAGAAATTGGTTCTCTTTTAGGGAACTTCTGCTATATGATGAAAGAGCATTTATTAAAAAAAAAAAACAACAACAAAAAGCAACCCACAGCTATTGTCATACTCAATGGTGAAAGACTGAAACCTTCCCTCATAAGATCAGGAAAAGAACAAGGATCCCCACTTTCACCATTGCTATTCAACATTGTTCTGGAAGTACTAGCTAGAGCAATTAGACAAGAAAAGAGAAAGATCCAAATTGGGAAGGAAAAGTAAAAGTATTTCTGTTCACAGATGACAAGATGCTATATATAGAAAACACTAAAGAATCCACAAGAAAACTAGGAGAGGTAATAAACAAATTCAAAAAAGTTGAATCTTTGAAAAAGATTCATTATTGGGTTATTTCCTAAAAGCAGATGATACTAACTAAAATATTGAGGGAGAAGAGTGAAGATTGCCTTTGAAGTCAAGTCTGGAGAGAGGGACAGAGACATGAGAGAAACTTTAAAGGAAAGTGAGGAAAGTAGGGACAGAGGAATAAATAGCTACCATAGACCTTCACTATTCATTATGGTAGCCATGGGCCCTATCTGACTAGTTAAGTTTAAATTAATTTTTTTTTTAAGTTTTATTTTTATTTCTGAGAGAGAGAGAGAGAGAGAGAGAGAGAGCGTGAGCAGGGGAGGGTCAGAGAGAGAGGGAGTCACAGACCGAAACAGGCTCCAGGCTCTGAGCTGGCTGTCAGCACACAGCCCAACGCGGGGCCCAAACCCACGAACCACGAGATCATGACCTAAGCGAAAGTCGGTTGCTTAACCGACTAAGCCACCCAGGCGCCCCAAGTTTAAATTAATTAAAATTAAATAAAATGAAAAATTAAGTTCCTTGGTTTCAGCATCCACATTTCTAATGTGTGGTTATTATATGTGGCTAGTGACTACCATCTTAGACTGCAGGATATAGAATATATCACCACAGAAAGTCTCTTGAAGAGTTCTGGTATAGGTAGTATTTTGTCTTTATTTCACTCAATAATATATTGCAAATATGATTTTTTGTCAAAAAAGGTCTTAGATTCAATTTTTAATGGTTGGATAGTATTTAATTATATTAATACATCATGATTTTTTTAAATGTTTGTTAATTTTTATTTATTTATTTATTTATTTTACAAATAGTTTATTGTCAAATTAGTTTCCACATTAGTTTCCAC